>NC_052333.1:16154758-16277258 GCF_016432855.1 Salvelinus namaycush | reverse complement strand
CTCTCTCTCTCTCTCTCTCTCTCTCTCCCCTCTTCATAACGTTTGTCTCTCTCTCTCCCCTCTTCATAATGTTTGTCTCTCTCTCTCTCTCCCCTCTTCATAATGTTTGTCTCTCTCTCTCTCTCTCTCTCTCCCCCCTCTTCATAACGTTTGTCACTCTCTCTCTCTCCCCTCTTCATAATGTTTGTCTCTCTCTCTCTCTCCTTTTCATAATGTTTGTCTCTCTCTCTCTCTCTCCCCTCTTCATAACGTTTGTCTCTCTCTCTCCCCTCTTCATAATGTTTGTATCTCTCTCTCTCCCCTCTTCATAACGTTTGTCTCTCTCTCTCTCTCCCCTCTTCATAACGTTTGTCTCTCTCTCTCTCTCTCTCTCCCCTCTTCATAATGTTTGTCTCTCTCTCTCTCTCCCCTCTTCATAATGTTTGTCTCTCTCTCTCTCTCTCTCTCTCCCCTCTTCATAACGCTTGTCACTCTCTCTCTCTCTCTCTCCCCTCTTCATAACGTTTGTCTCTCTCTCTCCCCTCTTCATAATGTTTGTCTCTCTCTCTCTCCTCTTCATAACATTTGTCTCTCTCTCTCTCTCCCCTCTTCATAACGTTTGTCTCTCTCTCTCTCCCCTCTTCATAATGTTTGTCTCTCTCCTCTTCATAACGTTTGTCTCTCTCTCTCTCTCTCTCCTCTTCATAACGTTTGTCTCTCTCTCTCTCTCTCTCCTCTTCATAACGTTTGTCTCTCTCTCTCTCTCCTCTTCATAACGTTTGTCTCTCTCTCTCTCCTCTTCATAATGTTTGTCTCTCTTTCTCCCCTCTTCATAACGTTTGTCTCTCTCTCTCTCTCTCTCTCCTCTTTATAATGTTTGTCTCTCTCTCTCTCCCCTCTTCATAACGTTTGTCTCTCTCTCTCTCTCCCCTCTTCATAACATTTCTCTCTCTCTCTCTCTCTCCCCTCTTCATAACATTTGTCTCTCTCTCTCTCTCTCTCTCCCCTCTTCATAATGTTTGTCTCTCTCTCTCCCCTCTTCATAATGTTTGTCTCTCTCTCTCCCCTCTTCATAACATTTGTCTCTCTCTCTCTCCCCTCTTCATAATGTTTGTCTCTCTCTCTCCCCTCTTCATAACATTTGTCTCTCTCTCTCTCCCCTCTTCATAATGTTTGTCTCTCTCTCTCCCCTCTTCATAACATTTGTCTCTCTCTCGCTCTCCTCTTCATAATATTTGTCTCTCTCTCTCCCCTCTTCATAATGTTTGTCTCTCTCTCTCCCCTCTTCATAACATTTCTCTCTCTCTCTCTCCCCTCTTCATAATGTTTGTCTCTCTCTCTCCCCTCTTCATAATGTTTCTCTCTCTCTCTCTCCCCTCTTCATAATGTTTGTCTCTCTCTCTCTCTCTCCCCTCTTCATAATGTTTGTCTCTCTCTCTCTCCCCTCTTCATAATGTTTGTCTCTCTCTCTCTCTCTCCTCTTCATAATGTTTGTCTCTCTCTCCCCTCTTCATAATGTTTGTCTCTCTATCTCTCTCTCCCCTTTTCATAATGTTTGTCTCTCTCTCCTCTTCATAATGTTTGTCTCTCTCTCTCTCTCCTCTTCATAATGTTTGTCTCTCTCTCTCTCTCCCATCTTCATAATGTTTGTCTCTCTCTCTCCTCTTCATAATGTTTGTCTCTCTCTCTCTCTCTCCCCTCTTCATAATGTTTGTCTCTCTCTCTCTCTCCCCCCTCTTCATAATGTTTCTCTCTCTCTCTCTCTCCCCCCTCTTCATAATGTTTCTCTCTCTCTCTCTCCCCCCTCTTCATAATGTTTGTCTCTCTCTCTCTCTCCCCTCTTCATAATGTTTGTCTCTCTCTCTCCCCTCTTCATAATGTTTGTCTCTCTCTCTCCCCTCTTCATAACGTTTGTCTCTCTCTCTCTCTCTCCCCCCTCTTCATAATGTTTGTCTCTCTCTCTCTCTCCCCTCTTCATAATGTTTGTCTCTCTCTCTCCCCTCTTCATAATGTTTGTCTCTCTCTCTCCCCTCTTCATAACGTTTGTCTCTCTCTCTCCCCTCTTCATAACGTTTGTCTCTCTCTCTCCCCTCTTCATAACGTTTGTCTCTCTCTCTCTCTCTCTCCCCTTTTCATAATGTTTGTCTCTCTCTCTCCCCTCTTCATAACGTTTGTCTCTCTCTCTCCCCTCTTCATAATGTTTGTCTCTCTCTCTCCCCTCTTCATAACGTTTGTCTCTCTCTCTCCCCTCTTCATAACGTTTGTCTCTCTCTCTCTCCCCTCTTCATAATGTTTGTCTCTCTCTCCCCTCTTCATAATGTTTGTCTCTCTCTCTCTCTCTCTCCCCTCTTCATAATGTTTGTCTCTCTCTCTCCTCTTTATAATGTTTGTCTCTCTCGCTCTCCTCTTTATAATGTTTGTCTATCTCTCTCTCTCGCCTCTACATAATGTTTCTCTCTCTCTCTCTCCCCTCTTCATAATGTTTGTCTCTCTCTCTCCCCTCTTCATAATGTTTGTCTATCTCTCTCTCTCGCCTATACATAATGTTTGTCTCTCTCTCTCTCTCTCTCCCCTCTTCATAATGTTCGTCTCTCTCTCCCCTCTTCATAATGTTTGTCTCTCTCTCTCTCTCTCTCTCTACTCTTCATAATGTTTGTCTCTCTCTCTCTCTCTCTTTCCTCTTCATAATGTTTGTCTCTCTCTCTCTCCCCCCTCTTCATAATGTTTGTCTCTCTCTCCTCTTCATAATGTTTGTCTCTCTCTCTCTCTCCCCTCTTCATAATGTTTGTCTCTCTCTCTCTCTCTCTCCTCTTCATAATGTTTGTCTCTCTCTCTCTCTCTCTCTCCTCTTCATAATGTTTGTCTCTCTCTCTCTCTCTCCTCTTCATAATGTTTGTCTCTCTCTCTCTCTCTCCTCTTCATAATGTTTGTCTCTCTCTCTCTCTCTCTCTCCCCTCTTCATAACGTTTGTCTCTCTCTCTCTCTCTCCTCTTCATAACGTTTGTCTCTCTCTCTCCTCTTCATAATGTTTCTCTCTCTCTCCCCTCTTCATAACGTTTGTCTCTCTCTCTCTCCCCCCTCTTCATAACGTTTGTCTCTCTCTCTCCCCTCTCTCTCCCCTCTTCATAATGTTTGTCTCTCTCTCTCCTCTTCATAATGTTTGTCTCTCTCTCTCTCTCCCCTCTTCATAATGTTTGTCTCTCTCTCGCTCCTCTTCATAATGTTTGTCTCTCTCTCTCCCCTCTTCATAACGTTTGTCTCTCTCTCTCTCCCCTCTCTCTCCCCTCTTCATAATGTTTGTCTCTCTCTCTCTCTCACCTCTTCATAATGTTTGTCTCTCTCTCTATCTCTCCCCTCTTCATAATGTTTGTCTCTCTCTCTCTCCCCTCTTCATAATGTTTGTCTCTCTCTCTCTCTCCCCTCTTCATAATGTTTGTCTCTCTCTCCTCTTCATAACATTTGTCTCTCTCTCTCTCTCTCTCTCCCCTCTTCATAACATTTCTCTCTCTCTCTCTCTCTCCCCTCTTCATAACATTTGTCTCTCTCTCTCTCTCTCCCCTCTTCATAATGTTTGTCTCTCTCTCTCCCCTCTTCATAATGTTTGTCTCTCTCTCTCCCCTCTTCATAACATTTGTCTCTCTCTCTCTCCCCTCTTCATAATGTTTGTCTCTCTCTCTCCCCTCTTCATAACATTTGTCTCTCTCTCTCTCCCCTCTTCATAATGTTTGTCTCTCTCTCTCCCCTCTTCATAACATTTGTCTCTCTCTCGCTCTCCTCTTCATAATATTTGTCTCTCTCTCTCCCCTCTTCATAATGTTTGTCTCTCTCTCTCCCCTCTTCATAACATTTCTCTCTCTCTCTCTCCCCTCTTCATAATGTTTGTCTCTCTCTCTCCCCTCTTCATAATGTTTCTCTCTCTCTCTCTCCCCTCTTCATAATGTTTGTCTCTCTCTCTATCTCTCCCCTCTTCATAATGTTTGTCTCTCTCTCTCTCCCCTCTTCATAATGTTTGTCTCTCTCTCTCTCTCCCCTCTTCATAATGTTTGTCTCTCTCTCCTCTTCATAATGTTTGTCTCTCTCTCCCCTCTTCATAATGTTTCTCTCTCTCTCTCCCCCCTCTTCATAATGTTTGTCTCTCTCTCTCTCTCTCCCCTCTTCATAATGTTTGTCTCTCTCTCTCTCCCCTCTTCATAATGTTTGTCTCTCTCTCTCCCCTCTTCATAATGTTTGTCTCTCTCTCCTCTTCATAATGTTTGTCTCTCTCTCTCCCCTCTTCATAATGTTTGTCTCTCTCTCTCCCCTCTTCATAACATTTCTCTCTCTCTCTCTCCCCTCTTCATAATGTTTGTCTCTCTCTCTCTCTCTCCCCTCTTCATAATGTTTGTCTCTCTCTCTCTCCCCTCTTCATAATGTTTGTCTCTCTCTCTCCTCTTCATAATGTTTGTCTCTCTATCTCTCTCTCCCCTCTTCATAATGTTTGTCTCTCTCTCCTCTTCATAATGTTTCTCTCTCTCTCTCTCTCCCCCCTCTTCATAATGTTTGTCTCTCTCTCTCTCTCCCCTCTTCATAATGTTTGTCTCTCTCTCTCCCCTCTTCATAATGTTTGTCTCTCTCTCCCCCCTCTTCATAATGTTTGTCTCTCTCTCTCTCTCCCCTCTTCATAATGTTTGTCTCTCTCTCTCCCCTCTTCATAATGTTTGTCTCTCTCTCTCCCCTCTTCATAACGTTTGTCTCTCTCTCTCCCCTCTTCATAACGTTTGTCTCTCTCTCTCCCCTCTTCATAACGTTTGTCTCTCTCTCTCTCTCTCCCCTTTTCATAATGTTTGTCTCTCTCTCTCCCCTCTTCATAACGTTTGTCTCTCTCTCTCCCCTCTTCATAATGTTTGTCTCTCTCTCTCCCCTCTTCATAACGTTTGTCTCTCTCTCTCCCCTCTTCATAACGTTTGTCTCTCTCTCTCTCTCCCCTCTTCATAATGTTTGTCTCTCTCTCTCCCCTCTTCATAATGTTTGTCTCTCTCTCTCTCTCTCTCCCCTCTTCATAATGTTTGTCTCTCTCTCTCCTCTTTATAATGTTTGTCTCTCTCGCTCTCCTCTTTATAATGTTTGTCTATCTCTCTCTCTCGCCTCTACATAATGTTTCTCTCTCTCTCTCTCCCCTCTTCATAATGTTTGTCTCTCTCTCTCCCCTCTTCATAATGTTTGTCTATCTCTCTCTCTCGCCTCTACATAATGTTTGTCTCTCTCTCTCTCCCCCCTCTTCATAATGTTTGTCTCTCTCTCCTCTTCATAATGTTTGTCTCTCTCTCTCTCTCCCCTCTTCATAATGTTTGTCTCTCTCTCTCTCTCTCTCTCTCCTCTTCATAATGTTTGTCTCTCTCTCTCTCTCTCTCTCTCTCCTCTTCATAATGTTTGTCTCTCTCTCTCTCTCCCCTCTTCATAATGTTTGTCTCTCTCTCCTCTTCATAATGTTTGTCTCTCTCTCTCTCTCTCTCTCCTCTTCATAATGTTTGTCTCTCTCTCTCTCTCTCTCCCCTCTTCATAACGTTTGTCTCTCTCTCTCTCTCTCCTCTTCATAACGTTTGTCTCTCTCTCTCCTCTTCATAATGTTTCTCTCTCTCTCCCCTCTTCATAACGTTTGTCTCTCTCTCTCTCCCCCCTCTTCATAACGTTTGTCTCTCTCTCTCCCCTCTCTCTCCCCTCTTCATAATGTTTGTCTCTCTCTCTCCTCTTCATAATGTTTGTCTCTCTCTCTCTCTCCCCTCTTCATAATGTTTGTCTCTCTCTCTCTCCTCTTCATAATGTTTGTCTCTCTCTCTCCCCTCTTCATAACGTTTGTCTCTCTCTCTCTCCCCTCTCTCTCCCCTCTTCATAATGTTTGTCTCTCTCTCTCTCTCCCCTCTTCATAATGTTTGTCTCTCTCTCTCTCCCCTCTTCATAACGTTTGTCTCTCTCTCTCCCCTCTTCATAATGTTTGTCTCCCTCTCTCTCCTCTTCATAATGTTTGTCTCTCTCTCTCCTCTTCATAATGTTTGTCTCTCTCTCTCTCTCCATAATGTTTGTTTCTCTCTCTCCCCTCTTCATAATGTTTGTCTCTCTCTCTCTCCTCTTCATAATGTTTGTCTCCCTCTCTCTCCCCTCTTCATAACGTTTGTCTCTCTCTCTCCCCTCTTCATAATGTTTGTCTCCCTCTCTCTCCTCTTCATAATGTTTGTCTCTCTCTCTCTCCTCTTCATAATGTTTGTCTCTCTCTCTCTCTCATCTTCATAATGTTTGTCTCTCTCTCTCCCCTCTTCATAATGTTTGTCTCTCTCTCTCCTCTTCATAATGTTTGTCTCCCTCTCTCTCCCCTCTTCATAATGTTTGTCTCTCTCTCTCCCCTCTTCATAATGTTTGTCTCTCTCCCCTCTTCATAATGTTTGTCTCTCTCTCTCTCTCCCCTCTTCATAATGTTTGTCTCTCTCTCTCTCTCTCTCCTCTTCATAATGTTTGTCTCTCTCTCTCTCCTCTTCATAATGTTTGTCTCTCTCTCTCTCTTCATAATGGTTGTCTCTCTCTCTCTCTTCATAATGTTTGTCTCTCTCTCTCTCTCCTCTTCATAATGTTTGTCTCTCTCTCTCTCCTCTTCATAATGTTTGTCTCTCTCTCTCTCTCTCCCCTCTTCATAATGTTTGTCTCTCTCTCCTCTTCATAATGTTTCTCTCTCTCGCTCGCTCTTTCTCTCTCTCTCTCTCTCTCTCTCCTCTTCATAATGTGTGTCTCTCTCTCTCTCTCCCCTCTTCATAATGTTTGTCTCTCTCTCCTCTTCATAATGTTTGTCTCTCTCTCTCTCCTCTTCATAACGTTTGTCTCTCTCTCTCTCTCCCCTCCATGTTTTTTTCTCTCTCGCTCTCCCCTCTTCATAATGTGTGTCTCTCTCTCTCTCTCCCGTCTTCATAATGTGTCTCTCTCTCTCTCTCTCCTCTTCATAATGTTTGTCTCTCTCTCTCTCTCCTCTTCATAATGTTTGTCTCTCTCTCTCTCTCCTCTTCATAATGTGTGTCTCTCTCTCTCTCTCCCGTCTTCATAATGTGTCTCTCTCTCTCTCCTCTCTCTCCCCTCTTCATAATGTTTGTCTCTCTCTCTCTCCCCTCTTCATAATATTTGTCTCTCTCCCTCTCCCCTCTTCATAATGTTTGTCTCTCTCTCTCTCCCCTCTTCATAATGTTTGTCTCTCTCTCTCCCCTCTTCATAATGTTTGTCTCTCTCTCCTCTTCATAATGTTTGTCTCTCTCTCTCCCCTCTTCATAATGTTTGTCTCTCTCTCTCCCCTCTTCATAACATTTCTCTCTCTCTCTCTCCCCTCTTCATAATGTTTGTCTCTCTCTCTCTCTCTCCCCTCTTCATAATGTTTGTCTCTCTCTCTCTCCCCTCTTCATAATGTTTGTCTCTCTCTCTCTCTCTCCTCTTCATAATGTTTGTCTCTCTCTCTCTCCCCTCTTCATAATGTTTGTCTCTCTCTCGCTCCCCTCTTCATAATGTTTGTCTCTCTCTCTCTCTCCCCTCTTCATAATGTTTGTCTCTCTCTCTCTCCCCTTTTCATAATGTTTGTCTCTCTCTCTCGCCCCTCTTCATAATGTTTGTCTCTCTCTCTCTCCCCTCTTCATAATGTTTGTCTCTCTCTCTCTCTCTCCTCTTCATAATGTTTGTCTCTCTCTCTCTCTTCATAATGTTTGTCTCTCACTCTCTCTCTCCTCTTCATAATGTTTGTCTCTCTCTCTCTCTCCCCTCTTCATAATGTTTGTCTCCCTCTCTCTCTCTCTCCCCTCTTCACAATGTTTGCCTCTCTCTCTCTCTCTCCTCTTCATAATGTTTGTCTCTCTCTCTCTCTCCTCTTCATAATGTTTGTCTCTCTCTCTCTCTCCTCTTCATAATGTGTGTCTCTCTCTCTCTCTCCCGTCTTCATAATGTGTCTCTCTCTCTCTCCTCTCTCTCCCCTCTTCATAATGTTTGTCTCTCTCTCTCTCCCCTCTTCATAATATTTGTCTCTCTCCCTCTCCCCTCTTCATAATGTTTGTCTCTCTCTCTCTCCCCTCTTCATAATGTTTGTCTCTCTCTCTCCCCTCTTCATAATGTTTGTCTCTCTCTCCTCTTCATAATGTTTGTCTCTCTCTCTCCCCTCTTCATAATGTTTGTCTCTCTCTCTCCCCTCTTCATAACATTTCTCTCTCTCTCTCTCCCCTCTTCATAATGTTTGTCTCTCTCTCTCTCTCTCCCCTCTTCATAATGTTTGTCTCTCTCTCTCTCCCCTCTTCATAATGTTTGTCTCTCTCTCTCTCTCTCTCCTCTTCATAATGTTTGTCTCTCTCTCTCTCCCCTCTTCATAATGTTTGTCTCTCTCTCGCTCCCCTCTTCATAATGTTTGTCTCTCTCTCTCTCTCCCCTCTTCATAATGTTTGTCTCTCTCTCTCTCCCCTTTTCATAATGTTTGTCTCTCTCTCTCGCCCCTCTTCATAATGTTTGTCTCTCTCTCTCTCCCCTCTTCATAATGTTTGTCTCTCTCTCTCTCTCTCCTCTTCATAATGTTTGTCTCTCTCTCTCTCTTCATAATGTTTGTCTCTCACTCTCTCTCTCCTCTTCATAATGTTTGTCTCTCTCTCTCTCTCCCCTCTTCATAATGTTTGTCTCCCTCTCTCTCTCTCTCCCCTCTTCACAATGTTTGCCTCTCTCTCTCTCTCGCCTCTACATAATGTTTGTCTCTCTCTCTCTCTCTCTCCCCTCTTCATAATGTTTGTCTCTCTCTCCCCTCTTCATAATGTTTGTCTCTCTCTCTCTCTCCTCTCTTCATAATGTTTGTCTCCCTCTCTCTCTCTCTCCCCTCTTCATAATGTTTGCCTCTCTCTCTCTCTCGCCTCTACATAATGTTTGTCTCTCTCTCCCCTCTTCATAATGTTTGTCTCTCTCTCCCCTCTTCATAATGTTTGTCTCTCTCTCTCCTCTTCATAACGTTTGTCTCTCTCTCTCTCTCCTCTTCATAATGTTTGTCTCTCTCTCTCTCTCTCCTCTTCATAATGTTTGTCTCTCTCTCTCTCCCTCCCTGATGCTGTTTGGGAAACCCTGCTGTACATGTAAACCTAGTCAACAACGGCACTTGGTACCATGACTCCTCATATTTAATGCTAAAACACTGTTTCTCAACTCACCAACAGACTATTGTCTTCTTCCTTTGATGACCACTCAGAAGAAAACTATAGCTTGATGAACAGATGTGAGATGACTGTCTGATTGACTGGTAAGCAACACACCCCCAAACCAGACTGACGCTAGCCCACAGACCGAACTAGATAGAGAGATATATATATCTCTCTCTCTAACTCTCTCATGGGTGACACCCTGTACTAAAGAGACATTTGCATACTCTCTCTCATGGGTGATACCCTGTACTAAAGAGACATTTGCATACTCTCTCTCATGGGTGACACCCTGTACTAAAGAGACATTTGCATACTCTCTCTCATGGGTGATACCCTGTAATAAACAGACATTTGCATACTCAAATTCAAATTCAAATTCAAGCTGCTTTATTGGCATGAAAAACATTGTGTCAATATTGCCAAAGCAACAATGTATACAATATACATTGTAATAAAATTATAAACAATGACAAATAATAATATAGAATGGCAGTAAATAATAATACAAAATTAAATATAAAAACTCTCTCTCATGGGTGATACCCTGTAATAAAC
Source organism: Salvelinus namaycush (assembly GCF_016432855.1). Lineage (NCBI taxonomy): Eukaryota > Metazoa > Chordata > Actinopteri > Salmoniformes > Salmonidae > Salvelinus > Salvelinus namaycush. The sequence continues at coordinate 16,267,554 of NC_052333.1, read as the reverse complement.
AGACATTTGCATAGATAAAAAAAAGCAGCAACACTATATAAAAATAGTGTTTTGAAGATACGCCATGTCAAGACACTCATTCCAGCCCTCCTGCAGGAAAAGACACTGGGTGAGCAGGCTTCTGCTCCAGCACCTGATTCAGCTAATCAAGGTCCCGATGAGAAGCTGATTAGTAGACTCATGTTAAAGCAGGGATGGAACAAAAGCCTGCACACCCAGCAACTCTCAAGAAGGAGAGATGGCCACCCTTGATCTACAGGCAGTCACTCTCCCTGCCCTCAAACAGTTAAAAGGTTACTGGTTCATATCCCACTCAGGCTGTTCCCACCTAAAACACTACACGCTCTTGCTAACGGACATGGGGGGGGTTTTCAAACATAAACCATTTTCTCAGAACTGAAAACTCATACACACACCACCCTCATTCATCACACTAACAAACATCCAAACACACCCTTTCCTGCCCCATCTACTTCAGATAAACGGCACCCTGCTGGACATTCACAACACAAACGCACGAACACACACACAGCTACAGTTGATGTCGGAAGTTTACATACACTTAGGTTGGAGTCATTAAAACTCGTTTTTCAACCACGCCACAAATTTCTTGTTAACAAACTATAGTTTTGGCAAGTCGGTTTGGACATCTACTTTGTGCATGACACAAGTAATTTTTCCAACAATTGTTTACAGACAGATTATTTCACTGTATCACAATTCCAGTGGGTCAGAAGTTAACATACACTAAGTTGACTGTGCCTTTAAACAGCTTGGAAAATTCCAGAAAATTATGTCATGGCTTTAGAAGCTTCTGTTAGGCTAATTGACATAATTTGAGTCAATTGGAGGTGTACCTGTGGATGTATTTCAAGGCCTACCTTCAAACTCAGTGCCTCTTTGCTTGACATCATGGGAAATCAAAAGAAATCAGCCAAGACCTCAGAAAAAAATTTGTAGACCTCCACAAGTTTGGTTCATCCTTGGGAGCAATTTCCAAACGCCTGAAGGTACCGCGTTCATCTGTGCAAACAATAGTACGCAAGTATAAACACCATGGGACCACGCAGCCATCATACCGCTCAGGAAGGAGACGCGTTCTGTCTCCTGGAGATGAACGTACTTTGGTGCGAAAAGTGCAAATCAATCCCAGAACAGCAGCAAAGGACCTTGTGAAGATGCTGGAGGAAACGGGTACAAAAGTATCTATATCCACAGTAAAACGAGTCCTATATCGACATAACCTGAAAGGCCGCTCAGCAAGGAAGAAGCCACTGATCCAAAACCGCCATATAAAAGTCAGACTACGGTTTGCAACTGCACATGGGGACAAAGATCGTACTTTTTTGAGAAATGTCCTCTGGTCTGATGAAGCAAAAATAGAACTGTTTGGCCATAATGACCATCGTTATGTTTGGAGGAAAAAGGGGGAGGCTTGCAAGCCGAAGAACACCATCCCAACCGTGAAGCACGGGGGTGGCAGCATCATGTTGTGGGGGTGCTTTGCTGCAGGAGGAACTGGTGCACTTCACAAAATAGATGGCATCCTGAGGAAGGAAAATTATGTGGATATATTGAAGCAACATCTCAAGACATCAGTCAGGAAGTTAAAGCTTGGTCGCAAATGGGTCTTCCAAATGGACAATGACCCCAAGCATACTTCCAAAGTTGTGGCAAAATGGCTTAAGAACAACAAAGTAACGGTATTGGAGTGGCCATCACAAAGCCCTGACCTCAATCCTATAGAAAATTTGTGGGCAGAACTGAAAAAGCGTGTGCGAGCAAGGAGGCCTACAAACCTGACTCAGTTACACCAGCTCTGTCAGGAGAAATGGGCCAAAATTCACCCAAATTATTGTGGGAAGCTTGTGAAAGGCTACCCGAAACGTTTGACCCAAGTTAAACAATTTAAAGGCAATGTTACCAAATACTAATTGAGTGTATAAACTTCTGACCCACTGGGAATGTGATGAAAGAAATAAAAGCTTAAATAAATCATTCTCTCTACTATTATTCTGACATTTCACATTCTTACAATAAAGTGATGATCCTAACTGACCTAAAACAGGGATTTTTTACTTGGATTAAATGTCAGGAATTGTGAAAAACTGAGTTTAAATGTATTTGGATAAGGTGTATGTAAAATTCCGACTTCAACTGTATGTGCCGTAAATTTCAGTTGGTATACAGAATTAGAATCCATACTCATTCTTCCCTTTCTCACTCTCTCTCCTGGCTAACAGGAAACCCCACAGGATGCAGAGTGAGTGAAGCAGGAGTGATAGGACACTGCGAAGTGAGCCGTCACTGAGCCCAACATTTATTTTTTCTCAAAGCATAAACTTCAATGTAGTGAAAGAGAGCAAGAGAGGATAGTGGGGAAATACAGAGAAGGGGGGGAGAAAGAGACTGAGGCAGGGAGAGAGAGAGGGGCAGAGAGGGGGGATAGGGAAAGGAACAGTGGGAGGTGGGGGACAGAAAGAGAGAGAGGCAGATAGGGGGGGTAGTGAGAGGAACAGTGGGAGGTGGGGAACAGAGAGAGAGTAATGTAGGGGGAGGGAGGGGAAGGATAAGTTCTGGGAAGTCAGGTGTCTCAGGGACTTCCTGTTTCCACGTGAGGTCATTACATCCTCCTCCAGAGAGAAATGGCGCGATAGAGTGAAAGAAGGTTTCAGTCAAAGAAAGACTGACGGAGAAAAAGTGTTTGAAAGCTGAAGCGAAGTGCACAATGGCAGTATGTGGCACCTGAGATTCTGATAGAGGTAACCTTTTGGCTGCTGCTTCACGTCACAGACACATTCCCCCCGTCAGACCCGGGAATCAAACCAGCAACCCTCCACTTACTGGTGCGCCTCTCTAACCTCCAGGTTGGGTTAAGGTTGGGTTAAGGTTGTAGTAGTATTCGCTGTAGTAGCTGAACTGTGTCTTGGTGGGAAAGCGGAGTTTACAGCCCCACAACTAGGCTACGCTCACTTCCTTCCACACAGCCCAGAGGCTAAAGGCAGGAAGTGAATTCGTAGAGAAACAAGATGTGATGAAGCCAGGCTTCAGATAGCCTAATCACGTCTCTCTCCCTCCCTACATCTTCTCTTGTTCTCTCACTGTTTCTCCTCTCTCCAGTACCAAACCTGAAGGGACAGTGAAGCAGTGCTCCACATCTGAATTTGCATAGCCTTGATCTCTAGCCTACAGAACAGACCCACTGTAGCCTGCCTCTGGCCTACTACCAACAGGTCTGGATCTTTATGACACACAGTGCGCTGCGCACCCTGTAATCCACAGAGCTGAAGGTTCAAGCCCCTGCTCCCTTTTTTCTCCTATAAGTCAATTCTGTTATTGCTCTGTAAGTTAATTTCAAAATAACTGACTTGACAGGCTCAGCGTGAACTGCAGGCTACAGCACGAGAAGGGAAGTGTTGCTGGCATAAGCGCCACCACATTTTGCACAGCACTTCACTCTTCACTGGCCAAACTTCCTTTTTTTTTTTTTTTTAAATGCCCAAAGTTTCTCAACACACTCATTCAGCAATAACAAAAAGGGCACAGTTTCACAAACATTTTGGTTTGATTAAATAACAGAGTGATTTAAAAAAAAAAAAAGGGTGTGTGAGAGAAACGCAAGATGTGTCTGTGGCCAAGCTCTGGGAAACCCTCACATGGGCACCGAAACCAGGTATTTAGTCCAGAATATGACTTTAACACAATGAGAGAGAGAGAGCAACACAGATGTTATGAAGGGGAGAGAGAGAGAGAACACAACAGAGATTATGAAGGGAGGAGAGAGAGAGAGCAACACAGAGGTTATGAAGGAGAGAGAGAGAGATGTTCTGAAGGGGGGAGAGAGAGACAGGTTCTGAGGGGGGGGAGAGAGAGAAAGACAGGTTCTGAAGGAGAGAGAGAGAGGTTCTGAAGGAGAGAGAGAGAGGTTCTGAAGGAGAGAGAGAGAGGTTCTGAAGGAGAGAGAGAGAGACACACAGAGGTTCTGAAGGGGGGAGAGCGAGAGAGAGACACACACAGAGGTTCTGAAGGGGGAGAGAGAGAGAGACACACACAGAGGTTCTAAAGGGGGAGAGAGAGAGACAGGTTCTGAAGGGGGAGGGAGAGAGAGGCAGGTTCTGAAGGGGGAGGGAGAGAGAGACAGGTTCTGAAGGGGGAGGGAGAGAGAGGCAGGTTCTGAAGGGGGAGGGAGAGAGAGGCAGGTTCTGAAGGGGGAGGGAGAGAGAGACAGGTTCTGAAGGGGGAGGGAGAGAGAGACAGGTTCTGAAGGGGGAGGGAGAGAGAGGCAGGTTCTGAAGGGGGAGGGAGAGAGAGACGCGCATTCATACTGGTGTCCGCTTCAGCACAGATATTGCGGGGAAGGCAAAACAATGTTACAATTTACACTACTACACACAGATGTATTTACTTAGCCATACAAAACACCGACACTTAGTTTAGGCTACAGAGGTTGAGACTCACTTATACTCACTCTCCTACTGCTAAACACACATCGACTGACTTACCGGAGAGCACTACGGGTCGCCCGTTATTCCCGGGGGCTGGCGAAGAAAGGTGTGAACAGCACCGGGGAGGTAAAATTCCAGGCGCTGAGACAGAACGGGATGAGACAGCTGAGCGCTCCTCGCGGGAGGGAATGTGGATGCGCGGCGCGCTCTCTGTGTCCGGAAGGGTTGGATTGACTGACACGCGCAGTGACTGACGTCCACTCCAAAGCGCGCTCCCTGGATGCTTGTGTCACTCTCACGGAATTTAAACAGAAAAAGTAGAAATCCGGGGCTTCTTAATTACGTCTTGCAACGGAAATCGTTTACCATTTAAGAACCAAACGGAAGCAAATGGAACGAAATGGGGAAGGGACCTACATGAATTTGTCCAATAGAAACGATCCTTTTCGTTGCAAAACGTTTTCCGTTTGGTGAACGGTTTGTTACAAAACGTTGCAACAGACGAAACGTTTTGCAACAGAATGGGCGTAATGAATACAGCCCTGATTTTGACTTTGAATAACATAATTAATGTAGAAATTCAATTGTCCAAACGCAACATCCGGTGATTTGACAAAACTTCGGTACTGTAGCCTTCGCACAGCACTGAGCCCAGGAATAGACATGTCCCAGTCAGCTGAACCCTTCCTACCCAAAGAGACAGACACACACTCTGCATCTGGAGAGGTGCGAGTGCTACAGGAAGAGGTTAAAGTTTGTGTTGTGTGACTTCGCCTACGGTTTATAACCACCATGTTGTCAACATAGCATCCGTCTGTTCTTTAAGACTAGATCCACCATTCTCTGTTGGGAACTAAAGTTCCATAAAACTCAGAATTTGACGTTCCAGTAAGAGAAGACCCCTTATATCCACCTCGTGGCCAGTCTTGGAACTGCAGAGGTCTTCAGGTATGCCTGCAGAAAGATCTGAAACTTCACACCATGTGTTGATTTTGATAACAAAATACATTTTATTGTACATTACAAAAATACATGAACCATTCATTCAATTGTCTTATGTATGATCTGAAGCATTAAATGGTAACAGCCACTGTGAACACAGTAGCTAGTACAATAATAGTTTAACACAGTGCAGTGATTGATTGACTGGATCAACCTAACTCTATAATGTGTAGCATTATAACCACAAACACAAAAAAGGCAGCTTATTACAGAGAGCAGAATAAACATAACATTGACTTATGATCAATCTGAACTGTCGGATTCAGACATTCACTGTGTGTAGTCATGTCATGTAGCGTGTGACAGGCCCGTAGTCATGTAGCGTGTGACAGGCCCGTAGTCATGTAGCGTGTGACAGGCCCGTAGTCATGTCATGTAGCGTGTGACAGCCTGTAGTCATGTAGCGTGTGACAGCCCGTAGTCATGTAGCGTGTGACAGCCCGTAGTCATGTAGCGTGTGACAGCCCGTAGTCATGTAGCGTGTGACAGCCCGTAATTATGTCATGTAGCGTGTGACAGCCCGTAGTCATGTCATGTAGCGTGTGACAGCCCGTAGTCATGTCATGTAGCGTGTGACAGCCCGTAGTCATGTCATGTAGCGTGTGACAGCCCGTAGTCATGTAGCGTGTGACAGGCCCGTAGTCATGTCATGTGTGACAGGCCCGTAGTCATGTAGCGTGTGACAGCCCGTAGTCATGTAGCGTGTGACAGCCCGTAGTCATGTCATGTAGCGTGTGACAGCCCGTAGTCATGTCATGTAGCGTGTGACAGCCCGTAGTCATGTCATGTAGCGTGTGACAGCCCGTAGTCATGTCATGTAGCGTGTGACAGCCCGTAGTCATGTAGCGTGTGACAGCCCATAGTCATGTCATGTAGCGTGTGACAGCCCATAGTCATGTCATGTAATGTGTGACAGCACATAGTCATGTCATGTCATGTGTGACAGGCCCGTAGTCATGTAGCGTGTGACAGCCCGTAGTCATGGCATGTAGCGTGTGACAGCCCGTAGTCATGTAGCGTGTGACAGCCAGTAGTCATGTCATGTAGCGTGTGACAGCCAGTAGTCATGTCATGTAGCGTGTGACAGCCCATAGTCATGTCATGTGTGACAGGCCCGTAGTCATGTAGCGTGTGACAGCCCATAGTCATGTCATGTAGCATGTGACAGCCCGTAGTCATGTCATGTAGCGTGTGACAGCCCGTAGTCATGTCATGTAGCATGTGACAGCCCGTAGTCATGTCATGTAGCGTGTGACAGCCCGTAGTCATGTCATGTAGCGTGTGACAGCCCGTAGTCATGTCATGTAGCGTGTGACAGCCCGTAGTCATGTCATGTAGCGTGTGACAGCCCGTAGTCATGTCATGTAGCGTGTGACAGCCCGTAGTCATGTCATGTAGCGTGTGACAGCCCGTAGTCATGTCATGTAGCATGTGACAGCCCGTAGTCATGTCATGTAGCATGTGACAGCCCGTAGTCATGTCATGTAGCGTGTGACAGCCCGTAGTCATGTACATAGTCATGGCATGTAGAGCAGCCTGTAGTCATGTCATGTAGCGTGTGACAGCCCGTAGTGTGTATAGTAGAGCAGCCTGTAGTCATGTCATGTAGCGTGTGACAGCCCGTAGTGTGTATAGTAGAGCAGCCTGTAGTCATGTCATGTAGCGTGTGACAGCCCGTAGTGTGTATAGTAGAGCAGCCTGTAGTCATGTCATGTAGCGTGTGACAGCTCGTAGTGTGTATAGTAGAGCAGCCTGTAGTCATGTCATGTAGCGTGTGACAGCCCGTAGTGTGTATAGTAGAGCAGCCTGTAGTCATGTCATGTAGCGTGTGACAACCCGTAGTGTGTATAGTAGAGCAGCCTGTAGTCATGTCATGTAGCGTGTGACAGCTCGTAGTGTGTATAGTAGAGCAGCCTGTAGTCATGTCATGTAGCGTGTGACAACCCGTAGTGTGTATAGTAGAGCAGCCTGTAGTCATGTCATGTAGCGTGTGACAACCCGTAGTGTGTATAGTAGAGCAGCCTGTAGTCATGTCATGTAGCGTGTGACAACCCGTAGTGTGTATAGTAGAGCAGCCTGTAGTCATGTCATGTAGCGTGTGACAACCCGTAGTGTGTATAGTAGAGCAGCCTGTAGTCATGTCATGTAGCGTGTGACAACCCGTAGTGTGTATAGTAGAGCAGCCTGTAGTCATGTCATGTAGCGTGTGACAACCCGTAGTGTGTATAGTAGAGCAGCCTGTAGTCATGTCATGTAGCGTGTGACAGCCCGTAGTGTGTATAGTAGAGCAGCCTGTAGTCATGTCATGTAGCGTGTGACAGCCCGTAGTGTGTATAGTAGAGCAGCCTGTAGTCATGTCATGTAGCGTGTGACAACCCGTAGTGTGTATAGTAGAGCAGCCTGTAGTCATGTCATGTAGCGTGTGACAACCCGTAGTGTGTATAGTAGAGCAGCCTGTAGTCATGTCATGTAGCGTGTGACAACCCGTAGTGTGTATAGTAGAGCAGCCTGTAGTCATGTCATGTAGCGTGTGACAACCCGTAGTGTGTATAGTAGAGCAGCCTGTAGTCATGTCATGTAGCGTGTGACAGCTCGTAGTGTGTATAGTAGAGCAGCCTGTAGTCATGTCATGTAGCGTGTGACAACCCGTAGTGTGTATAGTAGAGCAGCCTGTAGTCATGTCATGTAGCGTGTGACAGCCCGTAGTGTGTATAGTAGAGCAGCCTGTAGTCATGTCATGTAGCGTGTGACAACCCGTAGTGTGTATAGTAGAGCAGCCTGTAGTCATGTCATGTAGCGTGTGACAGCCCGTAGTGTGTATAGTAGAGCAGCCTGTAGTCATGTCATGTAGCGTGTGACAGCCCGTAGTGTGTATAGTAGAGCAGCCTGTAGTCATGTCATGTAGCGTGTGACAGCTCGTAGTGTGTATAGTAGAGCAGCCTGTAGTCATGTCATGTAGCGTGTGACAGCCCGTAGTGTGTATAGTAGAGCAGCCTGTAGTCATGTCATGTAGCGTGTGACAGCCCGTAGTGTGTATAGTAGAGCAGCCTGTAGTCATGTCATGTAGCGTGTGACAGCCCGTAGTGTGTATAGTAGAGCAGCCTGTAGTCATGTCATGTAGCGTGTGACAACCCGTAGTGTGTATAGTAGAGCAGCCTGTAGTCATGTCATGTAGCGTGTGACAGCTCGTAGTGTGTATAGTAGAGCAGCCTGTAGTCATGTCATGTAGCGTGTGACAGCCCGTAGTGTGTATAGTAGAGCAGCCTGTAGTCATGTCATGTAGCGTGTGACAGCCCGTAGTGTGTATAGTAGAGCAGCCTGTAGTCATGTCATGTAGCGTGTGACAGCCCGTAGTGTGTATAGTAGAGCAGCCTGTAGTCATGTCATGTAGCGTGTGACAGCCCGTAGTGTGTATAGTAGAGCAGCCTGTAGTCATGTCATGTAGCGTGTGACAGCCCGTAGTGTGTATAGTAGAGCAGCCTGTAGTCATGTCATGTAGCGTGTGACAACCCGTAGTGTGTATAGTAGAGCAGCCTGTAGTCATGTCATGTAGCGTGTGACAGCCCGTAGTGTGTATAGTAGAGCAGCCTGTAGTCATGTCATGTAGCGTGTGACAGCCCGTAGTGTGTATAGTAGAGCAGCCTGTAGTCATGTCATGTAGCGTGTGACAACCCGTAGTGTGTATAGTAGAGCAGCCTGTAGTCATGTCATGTAGCGTGTGACAGCCCGTAGTGTGTATAGTAGAGCAGCCTGTAGTCATGTCATGTAGCGTGTGACAGCTCGTAGTGTGTATAGTAGAGCAGCCTGTAGTCATGTCATGTAGCGTGTGACAGCCCGTAGTGTGTATAGTAGAGCAGCCTGTAGTCATGTCATGTAGCGTGTGACAGCCCGTAGTGTGTATAGTAGAGCAGCCTGTAGTCATGTCATGTAGCGTGTGACAACCCGTAGTGTGTATAGTAGAGCAGCCTGTAGTCATGTCATGTAGCGTGTGACAGCCCGTAGTGTGTATAGTAGAGCAGCCTGTAGTCATGTCATGTAGCGTGTGACAGCCCGTAGTGTGTATAGTAGAGCAGCCTGTAGTCATGTCATGTAGCGTGTGACAACCCGTAGTGTGTATAGTAGAGCAGCCTGTAGTCATGTCATGTAGCGTGTGACAGCCCGTAGTGTGTATAGTAGAGCAGCCTGTAGTCATGTCATGTAGCGTGTGACAGCTCGTAGTGTGTATAGTAGAGCAGCCTGTAGTCATGTCATGTAGCGTGTGACAGCTCGTAGTGTGTATAGTAGAGCAGCCTGTAGTCATGTCATGTAGCGTGTGACAGCTCGTAGTGTGTATAGTAGAGCAGCCTGTAGTCATGTCATGTAGCGTGTGACAGCTCGTAGTGTGTATAGTAGAGCAGCCTGTAGTCATGTCATGTAGCGTGTGACAGCCCGTAGTCATGTCATGTAGCATGTGACAGCCCGTAGTCATGTCATGTAGCGTGTGACAGCCCGTAGTCATGTACATAGTCATGGCATGTAGAGCAGCCTGTAGTCATGTCATGTAGCGTGTGACAGCCCGTAGTGTGTATAGTAGAGCAGCCTGTAGTCATGTCATGTAGCGTGTGACAGCCCGTAGTGTGTATAGTAGAGCAGCCTGTAGTCATGTCATGTAGCGTGTGACAGCCCGTAGTGTGTATAGTAGAGCAGCCTGTAGTCATGTCATGTAGCGTGTGACAGCTCGTAGTGTGTATAGTAGAGCAGCCTGTAGTCATGTCATGTAGCGTGTGACAGCCCGTAGTGTGTATAGTAGAGCAGCCTGTAGTCATGTCATGTAGCGTGTGACAACCCGTAGTGTGTATAGTAGAGCAGCCTGTAGTCATGTCATGTAGCGTGTGACAGCTCGTAGTGTGTATAGTAGAGCAGCCTGTAGTCATGTCATGTAGCGTGTGACAACCCGTAGTGTGTATAGTAGAGCAGCCTGTAGTCATGTCATGTAGCGTGTGACAACCCGTAGTGTGTATAGTAGAGCAGCCTGTAGTCATGTCATGTAGCGTGTGACAACCCGTAGTGTGTATAGTAGAGCAGCCTGTAGTCATGTCATGTAGCGTGTGACAACCCGTAGTGTGTATAGTAGAGCAGCCTGTAGTCATGTCATGTAGCGTGTGACAACCCGTAGTGTGTATAGTAGAGCAGCCTGTAGTCATGTCATGTAGCGTGTGACAACCCGTAGTGTGTATAGTAGAGCAGCCTGTAGTCATGTCATGTAGCGTGTGACAGCCCGTAGTGTGTATAGTAGAGCAGCCTGTAGTCATGTCATGTAGCGTGTGACAGCCCGTAGTGTGTATAGTAGAGCAGCCTGTAGTCATGTCATGTAGCGTGTGACAACCCGTAGTGTGTATAGTAGAGCAGCCTGTAGTCATGTCATGTAGCGTGTGACAACCCGTAGTGTGTATAGTAGAGCAGCCTGTAGTCATGTCATGTAGCGTGTGACAACCCGTAGTGTGTATAGTAGAGCAGCCTGTAGTCATGTCATGTAGCGTGTGACAACCCGTAGTGTGTATAGTAGAGCAGCCTGTAGTCATGTCATGTAGCGTGTGACAGCTCGTAGTGTGTATAGTAGAGCAGCCTGTAGTCATGTCATGTAGCGTGTGACAACCCGTAGTGTGTATAGTAGAGCAGCCTGTAGTCATGTCATGTAGCGTGTGACAGCCCGTAGTGTGTATAGTAGAGCAGCCTGTAGTCATGTCATGTAGCGTGTGACAACCCGTAGTGTGTATAGTAGAGCAGCCTGTAGTCATGTCATGTAGCGTGTGACAGCCCGTAGTGTGTATAGTAGAGCAGCCTGTAGTCATGTCATGTAGCGTGTGACAGCCCGTAGTGTGTATAGTAGAGCAGCCTGTAGTCATGTCATGTAGCGTGTGACAGCTCGTAGTGTGTATAGTAGAGCAGCCTGTAGTCATGTCATGTAGCGTGTGACAGCCCGTAGTGTGTATAGTAGAGCAGCCTGTAGTCATGTCATGTAGCGTGTGACAGCCCGTAGTGTGTATAGTAGAGCAGCCTGTAGTCATGTCATGTAGCGTGTGACAGCCCGTAGTGTGTATAGTAGAGCAGCCTGTAGTCATGTCATGTAGCGTGTGACAACCCGTAGTGTGTATAGTAGAGCAGCCTGTAGTCATGTCATGTAGCGTGTGACAGCTCGTAGTGTGTATAGTAGAGCAGCCTGTAGTCATGTCATGTAGCGTGTGACAGCCCGTAGTGTGTATAGTAGAGCAGCCTGTAGTCATGTCATGTAGCGTGTGACAGCCCGTAGTGTGTATAGTAGAGCAGCCTGTAGTCATGTCATGTAGCGTGTGACAGCCCGTAGTGTGTATAGTAGAGCAGCCTGTAGTCATGTCATGTAGCGTGTGACAGCCCGTAGTGTGTATAGTAGAGCAGCCTGTAGTCATGTCATGTAGCGTGTGACAGCCCGTAGTGTGTATAGTAGAGCAGCCTGTAGTCATGTCATGTAGCGTGTGACAACCCGTAGTGTGTATAGTAGAGCAGCCTGTAGTCATGTCATGTAGCGTGTGACAGCCCGTAGTGTGTATAGTAGAGCAGCCTGTAGTCATGTCATGTAGCGTGTGACAGCCCGTAGTGTGTATAGTAGAGCAGCCTGTAGTCATGTCATGTAGCGTGTGACAACCCGTAGTGTGTATAGTAGAGCAGCCTGTAGTCATGTCATGTAGCGTGTGACAGCCCGTAGTGTGTATAGTAGAGCAGCCTGTAGTCATGTCATGTAGCGTGTGACAGCTCGTAGTGTGTATAGTAGAGCAGCCTGTAGTCATGTCATGTAGCGTGTGACAGCCCGTAGTGTGTATAGTAGAGCAGCCTGTAGTCATGTCATGTAGCGTGTGACAGCCCGTAGTGTGTATAGTAGAGCAGCCTGTAGTCATGTCATGTAGCGTGTGACAACCCGTAGTGTGTATAGTAGAGCAGCCTGTAGTCATGTCATGTAGCGTGTGACAGCCCGTAGTGTGTATAGTAGAGCAGCCTGTAGTCATGTCATGTAGCGTGTGACAGCCCGTAGTGTGTATAGTAGAGCAGCCTGTAGTCATGTCATGTAGCGTGTGACAACCCGTAGTGTGTATAGTAGAGCAGCCTGTAGTCATGTCATGTAGCGTGTGACAGCCCGTAGTGTGTATAGTAGAGCAGCCTGTAGTCATGTCATGTAGCGTGTGACAGCTCGTAGTGTGTATAGTAGAGCAGCCTGTAGTCATGTCATGTAGCGTGTGACAGCTCGTAGTGTGTATAGTAGAGCAGCCTGTAGTCATGTCATGTAGCGTGTGACAGCTCGTAGTGTGTATAGTAGAGCAGCCTGTAGTCATGTCATGTAGCGTGTGACAGCTCGTAGTGTGTATAGTAGAGCAGCCTGTAGTCATGTCATGTAGCGTGTGACAACCCGTAGTGTGTATAGTAGAGCAGCCTGTAGTCATGTCATGTAGCGTGTGACAGCTCGTAGTGTGTATAGTAGAGCAGCCTGTAGTCATGTCATGTAGCGTGTGACAGCTCGTAGTGTGTATAGTAGAGCAGCCTGTAGTCATGTCATGTAGCGTGTGACAACCCGTAGTGTGTATAGTAGAGCAGCCTGTAGTCATGTCATGTAGCGTGTGACAGCTCGTAGTGTGTATAGTAGAGCAGCCTGTAGTCATGTCATGTAGCGTGTGACAGCCCGTAGTGTGTATAGTAGAGCAGCCTGTAGTCATGTCATGTAGCGTGTGACAGCCCGTAGTGTGTATAGTAGAGCAGCCTGTAGTCATGTCATGTAGCGTGTGACAACCCGTAGTGTGTATAGTAGAGCAGCCTGTAGTCATGTCATGTAGCGTGTGACAGCCCGTAGTGTGTATAGTAGAGCAGCCTGTAGTCATGTCATGTAGCGTGTGACAGCCCGTAGTGTGTATAGTAGAGCAGCCTGTAGTCATGTCATGTAGCGTGTGACAACCCGTAGTGTGTATAGTAGAGCAGCCTGTAGTCATGTCATGTAGCGTGTGACAACCCGTAGTGTGTATAGTAGAGCAGCCTGTAGTCATGTCATGTAGCGTGTGACAACCCGTAGTGTGTATAGTAGAGCAGCCTGTAGTCATGTCATGTAGCGTGTGACAGCCCGTAGTGTGTATAGTAGAGCAGCCTGTAGTCATGTCATGTAGCGTGTGACAGCCCGTAGTGTGTATAGTAGAGCAGCCTGTAGTCATGTCATGTAGCGTGTGACAACCCGTAGTGTGTATAGTAGAGCAGCCTGTAGTCATGTCATGTAGCGTGTGACAGCCCGTAGTGTGTATAGTAGAGCAGCCTGTAGTCATGTCATGTAGCGTGTGACAGCCCGTAGTGTGTATAGTAGAGCAGCCTGTAGTCATGTCATGTAGCGTGTGACAGCCCGTAGTGTGTATAGTAGAGCAGCCTGTAGTCATGTCATGTAGCGTGTGACAGCTCGTAGTGTGTATAGTAGAGCAGCCTGTAGTCATGTCATGTAGCGTGTGACAGCTCGTAGTGTGTATAGTAGAGCAGCCTGTAGTCATGTCATGTAGCGTGTGACAACCCGTAGTGTGTATAGTAGAGCAGCCTGTAGTCATGTCATGTAGCGTGTGACAACCCGTAGTGTGTATAGTAGAGCAGCCTGTAGTCATGTCATGTAGCGTGTGACAACCCGTAGTGTGTATAGTAGAGCAGCCTGTAGTCATGTCATGTAGCGTGTGACAACCCGTAGTGTGTATAGTAGAGCAGCCTGTAGTCATGTCATGTAGCGTGTGACAACCCGTAGTGTGTATAGTAGAGCAGCCTGTAGTCATGTCATGTAGCGTGTGACAGCCCGTAGTGTGTATAGTAGAGCAGCCTGTAGTCATGTCATGTAGCGTGTGACAGCCCGTAGTGTGTATAGTAGAGCAGCCTGTAGTCATGTCATGTAGCGTGTGACAGCCCGTAGTGTGTATAGTAGAGCAGCCTGTAGTCATGTCATGTAGCGTGTGACAACCCGTAGTGTGTATAGTAGAGCAGCCTGTAGTCATGTCATGTAGCGTGTGACAACCCGTAGTGTGTATAGTAGAGCAGCCTGTAGTCATGTCATGTAGCGTGTGACAGCTCGTAGTGTGTATAGTAGAGCAGCCTGTAGTCATGTCATGTAGCGTGTGACAGCTCGTAGTGTGTATAGTAGAGCAGCCTGTAGTCATGTCATGTAGCGTGTGACAACCCGTAGTGTGTATAGTAGAGCAGCCTGTAGTCATGTCATGTAGCGTGTGACAGCCCGTAGTGTGTATAGTAGAGCAGCCTGTAGTCATGTCATGTAGCGTGTGACAACCCGTAGTGTGTATAGTAGAGCAGCCTGTAGTCATGTCATGTAGCGTGTGACAGCCCGTAGTGTGTATAGTAGAGCAGCCTGTAGTCATGTCATGTAGCGTGTGACAGCCCGTAGTGTGTATAGTAGAGCAGCCTGTAGTCGAGCCTCCATCAGCAGCAGGTTGACATGGACCTGGAGAAAGAGAAACAGGAAGACACAGGGTCAGTCAGTAACACACCTGACACAGGTGACACACAAGAAAGGTAGATAGAGACGGACAGAGTTTTTAGCGATGGTTTTGAGTGAGTGTGTGTGGCGCGTACCTTCTCAGAGTGTCTGAAGAGTTTCCAGTAGGCAGAGTAGATCCTATCTGTAGTCTGTTCTGGATGACACGCTACCGTTTTCACAAACATCTTGAGGCCTCGCTCCAACAACACATTCACCTCTCCGTAGTCGTAGTCATCGTACCTACACACACACACACAAAACATCAGTATAATAAACAAACCCAGTTATGAACATACAGGTGTGTGTGTGTGAGAGACAGACCGTATTCCGTAGAGGCAGTGTATGTAGTTCCAGAGAGCCTTGCGGAGTGTGTGTGTGTCCACATCCTTGTGCATCGCCATCCTGTTGTAGGTTAGACCACACACAACCTGACAGAAGAGAGAACATCACTCCATCAGTATCAACCTGACAGAAGAGAGAACGTCACTCCATCAGTATCAACCTGACAGAAGAGAGAACGTCACTCCATCAGTATCAACCTGACAGAAGAGAGAACATCACTCCATCAGTATCAACCTGACAGAAGAGAGAACATCACTCCATCAGTATCAACCTGACAGAAGAGAGAACATCACTCCATCAGTATCAACCTGACAGAAGAGAGAACATCACTCC
The DNA here is from genome assembly GCF_016432855.1 of Salvelinus namaycush. NCBI lineage: Eukaryota > Metazoa > Chordata > Actinopteri > Salmoniformes > Salmonidae > Salvelinus > Salvelinus namaycush. The sequence continues at coordinate 16,251,918 of NC_052333.1, read as the reverse complement.
ATCAGTATCAACCTGACAGAAGAGAGAACGTCACTCCATCAGTATCAACCTGACAGAAGAGAGAACGTCACTCCATCAGTATCAACCTGACAGAAGAGAGAACGTCACTCCATCAGTATCAACCTGACAGAAGAGAGAACGTCACTCCATCAGTATCAACCTGACAGAAGAGAGAACGTCACTCCATCAGTATCAACCTGACAGAAGAGAGAACGTCACTCCATCAGTATCAACCTGACAGAAGAGAGAACGTCACTCCATCAGTATCAACCTGACAGAAGAGAGAACGTCACTCCATCAGTATCAACCTGACAGAAGAGAGAACGTCACTCCATCAGTATCAACCTGACAGAAGAGAGAACGTCACTCCATCAGTATCAACCTGACAGAAGAGAGAACGTCACTCCATCAGTATCAACCTGACAGAAGAGAGAACGTCACTCCATCAGTATCAACCTGACAGAAGAGAGAACGTCACTCCATCAGTATCAACCTGACAGAAGAGAGGACGTCACTCCATCAGTATCAACCTGACAGAAGAGAGGACATCACTCCATCAGTATCAACCTGACAGAAGAGAAGACATCACTCCATCAGTATCAACCTGACAGAAGAGAGAACGTCACTCCATCAGTATCAACCTGACAGAAGAGAGGACATCACTCCATCAGTATCAACCTGACAGAAGAGAGGACATCACTCCATCAGTATTAACCTGACAGAAGAGAGGACATCACTCCATCAGTATCAACCTGACAGAAGAGAGAACATCAGTATCAACCTGACAGAAGAGAGAACGTCGCTCCATCAGTATCAACCTGACAGAAGAGAGAACGTCGCTCCATCAGTATCAACCTGACAGAAGAGAGAACGTCGCTCCATCAGTATCAACCTGACAGAAGAGAGAACGTCGCTCCATCAGTATCAACCTGACAGAAGAGAGAACGTCACTCCATCAGTATCAACCTGACAGAAGAGAGAACGTCGCTCCATCAGTATCAACCTGACAGAAGAGAGAACGTCGCTCCATCAGTATCAACCTGACAGAAGAGAGAACATCGCTCCATCAGTATCAACCTGACAGAAGAGAGAACATCGCTCCATCAGTATCAACCTGACAGAAGAGAGAAACGTCACTCCATCAGTATCAACCTGACAGAAGAGAGAACGTCGCTCCATCAGTATCAACCTGACAGAAGAGAGAACGTCGCTCCATCAGTATCAACCTGACAGAAGAGAGAACGTCACTCCATCAGTATCAACCTGACAGAAGAGAGAACGTCGCTCCATCAGTATCAACCTGACAGAAGAGAGAACATCAGTATCAACCTGACAGAAGAGAGAACATCAGTATCAACCTGACAGAAGAGAGAACATCACTCCATCAGTATCAACCTGACAGAAGAGAGAACATCACTCCATCAGTATCAACCTGACAGAAGAGAGAACATCAGTATCAACCTGACAGAAGAGAGAACATCAGTATCAACCTGACAGAAGAGAGAACATCAGTATCAACCTGACAGAAGAGAGAACATCAGTATCAACCTGACAGAAGAGAGAACATCAGTATCAACCTGACAGAAGAGAGAACATCAGTATCAACCTGACAGAAGAGAGAACATCACTCCATCAGTATCAACCTGACAGAAGAGAGAACATCACTCCATCAGTATCAACCTGACAGAAGAGAGAACATCACTCCATCAGTATCAACCTGACAGAAGAAAGAACATCACTCCATCAGTTTTAACCTGACAGAAGGGAGAACATCACTCCATCAGTATCAACCTGACAGAAGAGAGAACATCACTCCATCAGTATCAACCTGACAGAAGAGAGAACATCACTCCATCAGTATCAACCTGACAGAAGAGAGAACATCACTCCATCAGTTTTAACCTGACAGAAGGGAGAACATCACTCCATCAGTATCAACCTGACAGAAGAGAGAACGTCACTCCATCAGTATCAACCTGACAGAAGAGAGGACATCACTCCATCAGTATCAACCTGACAGAAGAGAGAACATCACTCCATCAGTATAAACCAGATGTGTATGTTGGTTAATATGTTCGAGGTGAAGGGTTAACACGTTAAAGGGTGCTTGTTGTAGTACCTGGAACTTCTCCTCCAGTAATTGGCCCATGTCTGGTAACAGTCTGTTCACTAGGGAGAATCCATGGTCTTCCCATGAGTAGTCCTATACACACACACACACACTTATTATAAATTGTACATGCATCTTATATGCACACCAACAACCATAGCTTTCCCATGAGAAGTCCTATAATCAGACATGCAAACATTATACACACACACACCTCTCTCACACACACACCTGTGCTCTCATGGTAGGAGGTGACTGTTCTCCTCGGATGGAGAAGTCTTCATAGATGAACTCTGGATCCTCCACCAACCTCAACATCAAGTCAGAGGGGGCTCCCCGTACCACTGCTACACACACACACACACACAAGAATGCCATGGAAAACAGCCACAGAGCGAGACAGCGTGTGTGTAAATGTGCAGTGGAGGTGTGTGTGTACCAGTAGGTATGCTCTCGCTCCTCTCCCTCTCAAAGCGAGTGATCATCTCTTCCTGACTACACTCCTCCTCCTGCTGTTGTAACTCCACCATCCTCTTCATCAATACCTCCACCTCCGTGACTCCATCCTGACAGAGAGGGAGAAGGAGAGAGAGAAAATGAGTGACTGATTCACATGTTGTCACTTATCCAGCGATCTAGACTGCATCTCAAATCTCACCTCTGGCTTGCCGTCCTCGGGGGCGGGACTGTGAGGGCTTTGTGGCATGTTATTGGATGGTGATGGCGGGCAGAAGGCGTGGTCTCCTTCGTGGTCGGGCTCAGGGTGTAGGCCACACCCCCAAACAAAGGAGGACAGCGAATGAGAGTGAGTCATCAGAACAACTGCGTGGATCAGCTCAGCCAATGACCAACGAGCGTCCGCCCCGGGACACACCAACTCCTGCAGGAGAGGGGGTGGATGACCATTACTGTATACCTCTCTCTGTGTGTGTGTGTGTGTGTGTGTGTGTGTGTGTGTGTGTGTGTGTGTGTGTGCGTGTGTGTGTGTCTCTCACCTGTATGTGCTGTTGTGTGATGAGCCAGGGTCTGTGTGCCAGCAACTTGTTGAGTGTGTGTAGGCAGCGTATTTTGGGGTGTGTGTGTTGTAGCCCCTCCAGCCAGCTCTCCTCCCCCCCCGCCTCCAGGAACCCTGCACTATGCTGTTGGACAAGGTAGGAACACTGGTGACGAGCTGCGGCCTGGGGAGAGAGGGAGAAAAGAGAATAGAGAGGGAAAGTAGAGAGAGACAGTGTGTTTGAGGGGGATCAGCTTGAGTAAGGTAATTACATAAGTCATTATTTGAGATGTAAGGTGATTTGTTGATCAGTGATTCTGTGAGGTTATGGTTCAGTTTAGGCAGTACAGGCTCTCACCATGACAACGATGTAGTGCCTCCAGGGGCGGGGCAGCGGGCCATCCAGCTCCAGCAAAGCATGCTGGGTACGCAGGAAGCAGCTGAGGTAGGTGGGGTGAAGGGCCATCACCATGGTGATGTGGTCAAAACGGCCCAATGAGAGGAAGGCTTCTATCAGAACTTCCTGATCTGGCCCCTCCTCCAAAATCTGAGAGGGAGTCAGAAGCACACACATGGACAGACTGATACTGTCTCACACTCACTGTAATAGTCATATGCTTATCCGTGCACACACACGTACCACTTGTGCAGGGATGAAGGCACTAGGACCGGAGGCCAAAGCCTGAGGAATCTCAACACCTTGCTCCTGAGAGAGAGAGAGAGAGAGAGAGAGAGAGAGAGAAACCATGAATAACAATATCGAATGACTTAACAATTCCGTCACCAACTCAAACATCCACATTTTCTTCAATAAAAACATCCCTCTACAGTCCAAAGGGATAGAGAAGTAGAAATACTGGTTCCATGCTTTGTGATCCATCAAATACACAACACCTTATTTCTAGCTCTTAATCTTAGACTGTCATTGTTCTATCTACAGTATGTGATAGCCATGCCAATGCCATGACGCAGGCTTAAGTAGACCCAAACACTTGAGCCAGAGCCATCTAGAACAGTGAAGTTACTATATCAGCTGCCAGTTACAACTGCCTCCCTGTTAGCCCAAATTAAAGTTACACTGTAACATGATACATGAGCAACAACTTTTATAATAGGAACCAAATTCATAATATACAACCATCCATATTCCCAAACACTCACCATCATCTGGAGTTAACAGGTTACCTCTGCGGTATATATACTATGTTAACAGCTAAAAACTACAGGACCCGGTAAATCGGTTTTCTTTCAGTAATGTAATGAATCGTGCGCGTGCCGTGGTGTTTCGATAAGAGCTAAACGGGGGCGTGCCATAGTCTTACATCATCCCGTGCTCGGCTGTCTGATGAAACAAACTGGCAACTGACAGAAGACAGCTGTGAACTTAACTGTCATTGACTGGGGTTATCATCGTTCATCATGACCTCATATACCTTTAATTCATGGAGACTCCTCAATCTTGTCATTTGATGGGGAACATCATGGATCAATGACATATTGTGTAAATGATTTGCTCCTCTCTGGCAACTGCAAACCATGCTAGCTACCGGTTTCGCTGTCTCTGCAGCTCGAACCCTACCTGTGCAGTCCGCAGCAGTTCCGCTGCCCTCTCGCGGACCTCCTGTAAGGGGCAGGACCGGGAGACCCGCAGCAGCCGCAGGAGAGTGTGTTTATCGAGACGAGCAGAACCGGGTCGGTCCAGACCCAACCGGGACATGACACTCTGGGTCAGTTCTTCCAGCGCCTCTGTCCTCTCCGCCTCGTCCCTGCTGCACAGCCGAGAAAAGTTATTCGGGTTCGGCCCCAGTTCGGGTTGATGATGTCGGCTTGTAGGTCTGGGAACTTCGGAGTTGGTGGTTCTTCCTCCATTACATTGGCAGAGCACGTCCGTCAGTGGTTCTAGCGCCATCTCTTCCATAGCAACCTGCACAGAACCCTCTCGTGCCTGGTCTTGTCCCTAACTCACTAGCTAGCTAACGTTAGCGCTGGTTTCCGAATGCTGGTGTGCTAGCTAGTTAGCATTTAGGCTTTCACAACTCAGTCAAATTTCGTCAATTGACCGTAGTCGGCAGTAATCCCCACATATTTTGTTCTCAAATCGACAGATTTTTTCTCAAGTAATGACAACACATTTGATTTGAGGCTAGCTTGCTAACGTCTCGAGCACGGGGCACATCATTACTGAAGGCTAGCAAGTTGCTCATCCCTGTCAATTTGAGTCGGATCAAAACAGCGAAGGCGTCTGCAGCAATATACGTCCATTATATAAGGTTCTGGTATCGAATACGTGACAGATATTCGTCACTTGTCCGGGTAATCTTTCAGATGTGGAGACGTCTGCTGACTTTCATAATCTGTCCATTCGCGGCTATTAACTCTTCTACTTCTGCGTGACCACTGACGTCACAGATTAAAAAAAATGTGTTTATTCATTCTGAAGGCGTGTTCCCTCACTATATGATAATGATATTGTAATATGCATTAGGTACTGTCAAGTTAGTTAACTATGTACGTTTGTATTCTTGATTTGTTGCCCATTGTTCCATCTATTTGGATACTTGCTGCTGTTGAAATTCTAATTATAGGGATAGACTGGCTTTCGGTGTAGAGTTTGGGGTCCATGAAAGTAGTGAGAGTGAGGACACAGCAAACTTTATTCTTAGTACCTCTACCTTTATATCCTCCCCCAGAGGGGTGTGTGTGTGTTCAGTACTCCCAGTAAACACTGTTTCTCACACTGCATGTGTGTATTCAAATTGGGAAAAAAGTTGGAAAATGGCACCGACAGAGGGCTGCCGTGCTTCTAGCTCTTAGGAAATGTTGTAGAATTTTGTTTTTTTATGTGTTATTTCTTACATTATTAGCTTTTTTGTGTTATTACATACAGCAGAATAACTATTTGATATCAGAGTGGTGGTAACTCATCAGCACTACCAGCATTACAACCAGGAATACAACTTTCCCGAATCGGATTCCATTGTTCGTCCCCCTATGGCAATTGAACTGATTCCAGAGGCCGATCCAAAACACCGCCGGCGGAGGAGAGGTACTCAGCGTGGTCTTCTAAACTGACTTAGGAGGTACGCACACCACCCACCGCTTCCGAGTATATTACTCACTAATGTTCAGTCTCTGGATAATAAAGTTGACGAGCTCAGGGAGAGGATTTATTTCCAGAGAGACATCAGGGATTGTAACATACTCTGTTTCATGGAAACATGGCTCTCTCGTGATATACTGTCTGAGTCCGTCCAGCCAGTTGGGTTCTCAGTTCATCGCACAGACAGGAATAAATATCTCTCCGGGAAGAAGAAGGGCGGGGGTGTATGTTTCATGATTAAAGACTCATGGTGTGATTGTGATAACATACAGGAACTCAAGTCCTTTTGTTCACACGACCTAAAATACCTCACAATCAAATGCAGACCGTATTATCTCCCAAGATAATTATCTTCGGTTATAGTCACAGCCGTGTGTATCCTCCTTCTAGCCGATACTACGACGGCCCTCAAAGAACTTCACTGGACTATATGCAAACTGGAAACCACATATCTTGAGGCTGCATTTATTGTAGCTAGAGATTTTAACAAAGCAAATTTGAGAAAAAGGCTGCCTAAGTTCTATCAACACATTGACTGAAGTACTCACGCCACTAAAACACTCAACTATTCAACGCTGCTCTGACCAATTGGAATCCACGCTTCAAGATTGTTTTGATCACGCGGACTGGGATATGCTTCCTGTAGCCTCCGAGAATAATATTGATGAATACACTGATACGGTGGCTGAGATTATCAGGAAGTGTATAGGAGATGTTGTACCCACTGCGACTATTAAAAACTACCCTAACCAGAAACCATGGATAGATGGCAACATTCGCACAAAACTGAAAGCGCAAACCCTCTCATTTAACCATGGCAAGGTGACTGCGAAAATGGCTGAATACAAATAGTGTAGTTAGTCCCTCCGAAAATCAACCAAACAGGCAAAATGTCAGTATAGAGACAAAGTGGCGTCGCAATTCAACGGCTCAGACACGAGACGTTTGTGGCAGGGTCTACAGAAAATCACGGACAACAAAGGGAAAACCAGCCACATAAAAGACACCAACGACTTGCTTCCGGACAAGCTAAATACCTTCTTCGCCCGCTTTGAGGATAACACAGTGCCACCAACGAGGCCCACTACCAAGGACTGTGGGCTCTCCTTCTCCGTGGCCGACGTAAGACATTTAAGCTCGTTAACCCTTGCAAGGCTGCCGGCCGAGACGGCATCCCTAGCCGCGTCCTCAGAGCATGCGCAGACCAGCTGGCTGGAGTATTTACGGACATATTCAATCTCTCCCTATCCCAGTCTGCTGTCCCTACTTGCTTCAAGATGTCCACCATTGTTCCTGTACCCAAGAAAGCAAAGGTAACAGAACTAAATTACTATCGCCCAGTAGCACTCACCTCTGTCATCATGAAGTGCTTTGAGAGGCTAGTCAAGGATCATATCACCTCTACCTTACCTGACACCCTAGAACCACTTCAATTTGCTTATCGCCCCAATAGATCCACTGACGATGCAATCGCATTGCATTGCACACTGCCCTATCCCACCTGGACAAGAGGAATACCTATGTAAGAATGCTGTTCATTGACTCTAGCTCAGCATTCAACACCATAGTAACCTCCAAGCTCATCATTCAGCTTGAGGCCCTGGGTCTGAACCCTACCTTGTGCAACTGGGTCCTGGACATCCTGACGGGCCGCCCCCAGGTGGTGAAGGTATTAAAAAACACCTCCACTTTGCTGATACTCAACACTGGGGCCCCACAAGGATGCGTCCTCAGCCCCCTCCTGTACTCCCTGTTCACCCATGACTGCGTGGCCACACATACCTCCAACTCAATAATCAAGTTTGCGGACGACACAACAGTAGTAGGCCTGATTACCAACGTTGACGAGACAGCCTACAGAGAGGAGGTGAGGGCCCTGGGAGTGTAACCTCTCACCCAACGTCAACAAAACAAAGGAGCTGATCGTGGACTTCAGGAAACAGCAGAGGGAGCACCCCCCTATCCACAGACAGGACCGTAGTGGAGCAGGTGGAAAGCTTCAAGTTCCTCGGTGTACACATCACAGACAAACAGAAATGGCCCACCCACACAGAGTGTGGTGAAGAAGGCACAACAGCGCCTCTTCAACCTCAGGAGGCTGAAGAAATTTGGCTTGGCACCTAAAACCCTCACAAACTTTTACAGATGCAAAATTAAGAGAATCCTGTCAGGCTGCATCATCGCCTGGTACGGCAACTGCACCGCCCGCAACCGCAGGGCTCTCCAGAGGGTGGTGCGGTCTGCCCAACGCATCACCGGGGGCAAACTACCTGCCCTCCAGGACACCTACAACACCCGATGTCACGGGAAGGCCAAAAAGATAATCAAGGACAACAACCACCCGAGTTAAATAAACAGACTGTTAAATAAAGTTAAATAGCCATCACTAGCAGATTAGAGGCTGCTGTCCTATATACATAGACTTGGAATCACTGGCCACTTTAATAACGGAACACTAGTCACAACTTCTTAAGGCTAGGGGTCACTATTTTCACGTCCGGATGAAAAGTGTGCCCAAAGTAAACTGCCTGCTACTCAGGCCCAGAAGCTAGGATATGCATATTATTAGTAGATTTGGATGGATAGAAAACATACTGAAGTTTCTAAAACTGTTTGAATGATGTCTGTGAGTATAACATAACTTATTTGGCAGGCGAAACCCTGAGGACAAACCATCCAGGAAAAATGATTTTGAGGTCACTCTCTTTCAATGGGTTTTCATTGGGAATCTAGAATTCTAAGGCAGTTGCTTGCAGTTCCTATCGCTTCCACTGGATGTCAACAGTCTTTAGAAATTGGTTGATGTTTTTCCTTTGAGAAATGAAGAAGTAGCCCTGTTCAGAACGAGGGTCGAGTGAAGTGTACTGTTTGATAGAGGCGCGTGACCTGAAAAGCACGCTCCACTTTGTTTTCCTCCGGTATTGAACGCAGTTTATTCCGTCTTAAATTTTATCGATTATTTACGTTTAAAAATACCTAAAGTTGGATTAGGAAAGTTGTTTTAAAAATGTTTGGATCAAGTTTACAGGTAACTATATTAGATAATGTGTAGTCATGTTGCGCGAGTTGGAACCGGTGTATTTTCTGAATCATACGCGCCAAATAAATGGACATTTTGGATATATAATGACAGAATTTATCAAACAAAAGGACCATTTATAATGTTTAATGGACATATTGGAGTGCCAACAGAAGAAGATCTTCAAAGGTAAGGCATGAATTATATGTTATTTCTGACTTTGTGTTGTGCCTGGCGGGTTGAATTATGATTTTCATGTGTATGTTTGATGGGGTGCTGTCCTCAGATAATAGCATGGTTTGCTTTTGCCGTAAAGCCTTTTTGAAATCTGACACTGGGGCTGGATTAACAAGAAGTTCATCTTTAAACCGGTGTATAACACTTGTATGATTTATGAATTATTATTATGAGTATTTCTGTTTTTGAATTTGGTGCACTGCTATTTCACTGGGTGTTGTCAAATCAATCCCGTTAACGGGATTGGCGCGCGAAGGGATCACTAAGAGTTCATGTTTACATATTTTGCATTACTCATCTCTTATCTACATACTGTATTCTATCCTATTCTACTGTATCTTATACTATGCCGCTCTGACATTGCTCGCCCAAATATTTATATATTCTTAATTCCATTCCTTTACTTTAGATTTGTGTGTATTGTTGTGAAATTGTTAGCTATTACTGTTAGATATTACTGCACTGTTGGAGCTAGAAACATAAGCATTTCGCTACACCCCCAATAACATCTGCTAAACATGTGAATGTGACAAATAAAATTAGATTTTCAGTACTCCCAGTGAACACTGTTCCTCACAGTGCATGTGTGTGTTCAGTACTCCCAGTGAACACTGTTCCTCACACTGTGTAGCTCATGATCATGATGACGTCAGTTGTATCATACCTTCTCCACTTATATTAACAATGTATACTTCCTGAAATGTCTTTATTTAGGAAAATAAAAAAATTATCAACACATGTATCTTTAAGACCAATCTTATATTAAATTACCTTTATATATATATTCCATACAAAATAGATACCTTCGTATGGTGACAACAGGGGAAAGAAAGAGATGAGAGTGAGAGATGCAGGGAGAGACACATAACAACAAAATGATCGATGGAACTGATGTTCTGTTCCACTGGGAATGACGAGACACAAGTTGCCTTTGGGGAAGACTATACATTGCGCACACACAGGCCGCCTTAAAGATAGGACCCTTCAGTGTTACAAACACCGGTTCCCTATGAGGGAAGACTTTTATTAACGCACACACAGGCTGCCTATGGGGGGGAGACTTTCAGAGGCACAGACAGAAGATGAGTTACCATGGCGACCGGTGCTCCATCTCCAGGAAACCCAGTGATGGATGAGGTGAGGCAGAGAGAGAAGCGTGCTAAAGAGAAATGGGGCGGGGGTCAAAGCTCAGAGGTCATAAACTCCTCTTCAGACTCAACAGGAAGTAAAAACAGGGTGTGTGTTGTGGGGGGTGTTTGGGGTATGTGTGTGTATCCTCAGACAATCTTGTTCTCCAGTGCAGCGATCCTCTTCGACACGCCCTCCAGTGAAATCAGAGTCAAGGAAACCACAGCAAGACAGATGTAACACAGTAGTAACAACACTTTTACCGTACTCTCACACTCTTGTAAAGGATATGTTTTTTCGTTAGTGCCTGTAAGGCTTCTTCTACTTTTTTCTGGAACTTAACGACAGAGTCACATTCACATGGGTCCTCCTCTGTAAAGACAGACATAATAAAGTCACATTCACATGGGTCCTCCTCTGTAAAGACAGACAGCATAAAGTCACATTCACATGGGTCCTCCTCTGTAAAGACAGACAGCATAAAGTCACATTCACATGGGTCCTCATCTGTACAGACAGACAGCATAAAGTCACATTCACATGGGTCCTCCTCTGTACAGACAGACAGAATAAAGTCACATTCACATGGGTCCTCCTCTGTAAAGACAGACAGCATAAAGTCACATTCACATGGGTCCTCCTCTGTAAAGACAGACAGCATAAAGTCACATTCACATGGGTCCTCCTCTGTAAAGACAGACAGCATAAAGTCACATTCACATGGGTCCTCCTCTGTAAAGACAGACAGCATAAAGTCACATTCACATGGGTCCTCCTCTGTACAGACAGACAGCATAAAGTCACATTCACATGGGTCCTCCTCTGTAAAGACAGACAGCATAAAGTCACATTCACATGGGTCCTCCACTGTACAGACAAACAGCATAAAGTCACATTCACATGGGTCCTCCTCTGTAAAGACAGACAGCATAAAGTCACATTCACATGGGTCCTCCTCTGTAAAGACAGACAGCATAAAGTCACATTCACATGGGTCCTCCACTGTACAGACAAACAGCATAAAGTCACATTCACATGGGTCCTCCTCTGTAAAGACAGACAGCATAAAGTCACATTCACATGGGTCCTCCTCTGTAAAGACAGACAGCATAAAGTCACATTCAAATGGGTCCTCCTCTGTAAAGACAGACAGCATAGTCACATAGGGTAATGGAAATGTACTTTATGAGCAGGGAAGACATTCTGTGTGTGTGATTAAATGAGAGAGAATGATTAAATATATGTGTAGTGCAGAGTTTTGAGTGTGTTGTGTATTTGTTTAATACCCCTCATCCCCCCTCGTCCCCCCAGCCTGCAGTAATGTCGCCACAGACGTGGTGTTCCTAATCGATGGTTCTAAGAGTGTGCATCCAGAGAATCTTGCAGCTGGTCAAGAAGTGGATCAACCAGATCGTGTCTCAGAGACCAAGGCTCACGTTGGACTGTTCCAGTACTCCAGCTCTGTCAAACAGGTGTGTGTGTGAATGTGTGTTGGTGTGTGTGTATGTGTGTGTGTCAGACCTTGACAGATGTTGATCTGCAGCTTCTTAGCGATGGCTGTCATGGCTTTGAAATCTGCAGTGTAGAAGTAGTGTTCTCCTGTTGGCTGTGATGCTATCTCCCTCAACTCATCCTCTACAGCATTACCCACGCCCACAGCATACATCCTAAAACCTAGAGAGAGATAGAGGGGGGGAGGGGAGAGAGTGAGGAGGGAGAGAGCGAGGGGGGAGGGAGAGAGCGAGGGGGGAGGGAGGGAGAGAGCGAGAGGGTGAGAGCGAGGGGGGAGAGGGAGAGAGCGAGAGGGAGCGAGAGCGAGGGGGGAGAGGGAGAGAGCGAGGGGGGAGAGAGCGAGAGGGTGAGAGGGAGAGAGAGAGTTGGGTGTTAGAAAGACCATGATTAGAGACAGATACAGAGGGGATCCACAGTAAAACGTCACAAAATAAACGTGACTGACCCTTGGAGATGACTACACATGCATTCACACATCCGTTCACACACACACTTAAACACTCTTCCTTCTTCCCTCCCTCACCTTGCTCCTTGGCCTTCTTGGCGGCGTCTCCGATGTAGTCCTGGCTGCGTCCATCGGTGAACACAATGCCGACCTTGGCGACCCCGGGCCGTGCCCCACCAGCTGGTGCAAAGCTGCTGTCGGTCAGGTAGCGCAGGGCCTGTCCTGTCATGGTCCCCCTCTCCATGTAGGCCATCTTCTTCACCGCGTCCTTCAGGTCCTTCTTGTTGTTGTAACGTCCCAGAGGGAACTCCTGAGACGGGAGGAGGGGAGGACGAGGAGGGTGAGGAGGTTGTGAGTTATCACAGTTAGTCAAAGGTTTCTCACAATAATAAATAAATAAAGTGAACCTCAAATTGTAATCCTGTAATCTCATGTTATTAAAACACACACACACACACCTGTTTGACAGAGCTGGAGTACTGGACCAGTCCAACATGAGCCTTGGTCTCGGAGACGTCCAGTTTGTCTACGATCTGGTTGATCCACTTCTTGACCAGCTCAAAGTTCTCTGGACGCACACTCTTAGAACCATCGATCAGGAACACCACGTCTGTGGCGGCATTACTGCAGGCTGGGGGGATGAAGGGGATGTTTACACATCACACTCAAATTCTACAATACTCATACATTCTATAATTTTCTCTCTCACACTCACTCACTCTCTCACACACACACAGACTTACTCTCTCTCTCTCTCTCTCACACACACACACACACACACACACACACACACACACACACACACACACACACACACACACACACACACACACACACACACACACACACACACACACACACACACACACACACACACTCACCGCTGCAGCTTTTGCCATCCTCCAGTAGACTGAAGCCCTCCTTGCAGGCACACTTGAATGACCCTGGTGCGCTGATGCATACCTGCTGACAGTCATGATCTCCAGTGGCACACAGGTCCGCCACTGTGTCTAGGCATGCACAGACACACATACACAGGAGGGAACACACACACACACAGGTACGCACACACACACACACACACACAGATACGCACACACACACACATGCAGGCACACGTAGAAGCACGTTCGCAGACACACACACACCACAGGGGTGGGGTGGTGGGGGTTAGGGGACAGAATAACACTATGTCAGTTTGAAAACTGGAGGAAAATCTACAGTTGATTTTAAGGATCCACTGAGATCTAATGATTTAAAAGGAATCCGGTAGGATCTACTGGAATCTGATGTTTGTTGTAGAAGACAGTGGATCTTTAAAGAGACAGGGGTGGGAGAGATTGGAGAGATTTATACCCGCTTTAGACCAAATAGCTTTATTGTCCCAATTGAAAATAAATGTGGAAATTGGGATTAGAAAAGGTAATTGGTAGTTTCCAAATTATGTCACTGTCAGGTATAGGCTCGTCCAATAGGAATCCATCCCTGTTTACATGCAGCTCCACCCCTGGGAGGGTCATCCAACATGATTGGCTATATACAAGCGCCATTCAAACAGCTAGCAAATGGGCCCACCCAAGGCTGGAGCTGATTGGAGGTTTGATTTGATTAACACTAGTGGAACACTAATCAGAAGCTTCAGTCTCACCCCTCAGAGGAGGAGGAGTTACTGAAGAATGACACCTTACCCTAGCCACACCCACCAACTCCTTTGGTGAGGATGAAGAAAAGGACGATGATGGTGAAGACTCCTCTCCAATTCCCTCCCTCCCTCCCTTGTCAAACACATCCTCTCTCCTTGTCAAACACATCCTCTCTCCTTGTCAAACACATCCTCTCTCCTTGTCAAACACATCCTCTCTCCTTGTCAAACACATCCTCTCTCCTTGTCAATAGGCCACACTAGAACAGACCACTTATCAGTAACATATCAGACCATATTGCAATGTTAGTCTTTTCTAGTATGGCCATCTTATGATTACCATCTCTTTCATTCCCTCTTTCTCCCCCTCTTCTCTGTCCTTCCTGTCCTTCCCTCTTTCTCCCTCCCTCTCTCACCACAGAAAGCCTCCTGGAACTTTTTGGTGAGTTTCTCGATGACTGAGTAGCTCTCTACGTAGTCCACGTGGTCGTCCAGCTGCTCGCTGGCGATCTGCTTCAGCGTATTCAGGTCTACACGCCCGACGCCAATGGCGTATAGCTCGATACCCGCGTCCCGGGCACGCGCCGCCACATCCTTTACGTTGTCCTGGGGACGACCGTCTGTCACGATGATGGCCACCTGGAGGAGATATGGCAACGATACGACATTAGTTGGATAGACTAGTTGATTAATAGGAACCAGGTTAGGTCACGCAGACATAAAACAGCAGCCGGTCGCTGAGACACAAAATGGCGATAAGGGTTGTTGAAAGGCCAAGGTGCTTGATTGAGCTTGCCTGTTGCAATGGACCAAATAGAAAAGTCCCCAAAATGTAAACCCCACTCATCTGGCACTACAGGCAGGCTAAAGAAAATGTAAGTATTTTAAAGATTTCAGATAGGATTTGAACCCTGGTCTGGTGTGCGTCTAACCTACCTTGCTGATGTCTGGGGACTTGACGCGGGCGCCCTCAGCCTCGCTGAAAGCTACGTTGAGGGCGAACTGGATAGCAAGGCCGGTCATGGTGCCAGTGGACAGGGGCTCGATCTTAGTCACAGCCTTTACCAGACCTGCCTTGGTTTTATGGGTCTTCAGAGACAGCTGGAGAGAGACAAGAGTTAGGTGTGTGTGTGTGTGTGTGTGTGTGTGTGTGTGTGTGTGTGTGTGTGTGTGTGTGTGTGTGTGTGTGTGTGTGTGTGTGTGTGTGTGTGTGTGTGTGTGTGTGTGTGTGTGTGTGTGTGTGTGTGTGTGTGTGTGTGTGTGTGTGTGTGTGTGTGTGTGTGTGTGTGTGTGTGTGTGGGAGTACATCCTAAATAGATTATCTTGGAACTTTTGGGGACAACATGGCTGTGATGTAGTACTCAGGAGAGTCAGAAGGGGGCATCATACAGAACGTGTGGACATCAGTGAATGTAAGGACAGTTATGGAGTCCATTAAAATTCTATATCTCACCACTCAAACACACACACCTCATTCTTGACGCGGCTGGCATAGTTGACCACTCCGACCCGTGTGGCGTCAGGTCCAACATCCAGTCCCTCGATGACCTTGGCCAGGAACACCTTCACCTGCTCGAACTCTGACGGGCGCACGCTCCTACTGCTGTCCACGATGAACACCAGGTCTGTAGGGCGAGTGTTACACAGACCTGCCGCTGGGGGGGGGGGAGATTATTATTAGTGACAATGATTACTATTATTCAAATTCATGTTCAGAAAATCTTCAATGGCTGGTCAATTCTGCTGTTCATATTCTCTTCGAATTCAATTGAGAGAGGAGGGATTTGTAGAGGTGGGGGAGAGGAAGAGAGGAAAAAGTGGGGAGGGGGAGTGAAAGAGTGGGGAGGGGGAGTGAGAACCAGGTATGGGGATGCAAGGAGTGAGGAGAAAGGTAAGAGGGAGGAGCAAATAAAGGGAGGAGCAAAGAGAGAGAGCGAGAGAGTGGGATATTAGGGAGGGAGGAAGGGATGGATGGTATGAAAGGGAGACAAGATAGAGGGAGCAAAAAGAGAGAATGAGAGGTCAATGAGTCTGGATGTATTAATCACCCGGAACCAGACTGAACCAGACGGAACCAGACGGAACCAGACGGAACCAGACTGAACCAGACTGAACCAGACTGAGAGGAAGCATTAGATGGTTTAGAGTTATAGATACGATGATGATGAAGATGATGAGAAAGAGAAGATACGTTTTCCAAAAACAGCTCAGTCTACTGTCACCTCAACAAAGTAAAATACACACAATACAGCAAGCTAGAGAGAGAAATAGAGAGAGAGAGTCACAGTGAGTCATAGAGAACGAGGGAGAGAGAGAGGCAGTAGAGAGAGAGGCAGTAGAGAACGAGGGAGAGAGAGAGGCAGTAGAGAGAGAGAGAGAAAGGCAGTAGAGAGAGAGGGGCAGTAGAGAACGAGGGAGAGAGAGAGGCAGTAGAGAGAAAGAGGCAGTAGAAAACGAGGGAGAGAGAAAGGCAGTAGAGAGCGAGGCAGTAGAGAACGAGGGAGAGAGAGAGGCAATAGAGAACGAGGGAGAGAGAGAGGCAGTAGAGAACGAGGGAGAGAAAGGCAGTAGAGAGCGAGGCAGTAGAGAACGAGGGAGAGAGAAAGGCAGTAGAGAGAGAAGCAGTAGAGTGTAGCTGTATGTAGTAGAGTGTAGCTGTATGTAGTAGAGTGTAGCAGTACGTAGTAGATTGTAGCTGTATGTAGTAGAGTGTAGCTGTATGTAGTAGAGTGTAGCTGTATGTAGTAGAGTGTAGCTGTATGTAGTAGAGTGTAGTAGAGTGTAGCTGTATGTAGTAGAGTGTAGTAGAGTGTAGTAGATTGTAGCTGTATGTAGTAGAGTGTAGCTGTATGTAGTAGATTGTAGCTGTATGTAGTAGAGTGTAGCTGTATGTAGTAGATTGTAGCTGTATGTAGTAGAGTGTAGCTGTATGTAGTAGAGTGTAGCTGTATGTAGTAGAGTGTAGCTGTACGTAGTACAGTGTAGCTGTACGTAGTAGAGTGTAGCTGTATGTAGTAGAGTGTAGCTGTACGTAGTACAGTGTAGCTGTACGTAGTAGAGTGTAGCTGTACGTAGTAGAGTGTAGCTGTATGTAGTAGTGTGTAGCTGTATGTAGTAGAGTGTAGCTGTATGTAGTAGAGTGTAGCTGTATGTAGTAGAGTGTAGTAGAGTGTAGCTGTATGTAGTAGAGTGTAGCTGTATGTAGTAGAGTGTAGTAGAGTGTAGCTGTATGCAGTAGAGTGTAGCTGTATGTAGTAGTGTGTAGCTGTACGTAGTAGAGTGTACCTGTATGTAGTAGAGTGTAGTAGAGTGTAGCTGTATGTAGTAGATTGTAGCTGTATGTAGTAGAGTGTAGCTGTACGTAGTAGAGTGTAGTAGAGTGTAGCTGTATGTAGTAGAGTGTAGTAGATTGTAGCTGTATGTAGTAGAGTGTAGCTGTATGTAGTAGAGTGTAGTAGAGTGTAGCTGTATGTAGTAGATTGTAGCTGTATGTAGTAGAGTGTAGCTGTATGTAGTAGAGTGTAGTAGAGTGTAGCTGTATGTAGTAGAGTGTAGTAGATTGTAGCTGTATGTAGTAGAGTGTAGCTGTATGTAGTAGAGTGTAGCTGTATGTAGTAGTGTGTAGCTGTACGTAGTAGAGTGTAGCTGTACGTAGTAGAGTGTAGCTGTATGTAGTAGTGTGTAGCTGTATGTAGTAGAGTGTAGCTGTACGTAGTAGAGTGTAGCTGTATGTAGTAGAGTGTAGTAGAGTGTAGCTGTATGTAGTAGATTGTAGCTGTATGTAGTAGAGTGTAGCTGTATGTAGTAGAGTGTAGTAGAGTGTAGCTGTATGTAGTAGAGTGTAGTAGAGTGTAGCTGTATGTAGTAGAGTGTAGTAGAGTGTAGCTGTATGTAGTAGAGTGTAGCTGTATGTAGTAGTGTGTAGCTGTACGTAGTAGAGTGTAGCTGTATGTAGTAGTGTGTAGCTGTATGTAGTAGAGTGTAGCTGTACGTAGTAGAGTGTAGCTGTATGTAGTAGAGTGTAGCTGTATGTAGTAGAGTGTAGCTGTATGTAGTAGAGTGTAGTAGAGTGTAGCTGTATGTAGTAGAGTGTAGCTGTATGTAGTAGATTGTAGCTGTATGTAGTAGAGTGTAGCTGTATGTAGTAGAGTGTAGTAGAGTGTAGCTGTATGTAGTAGAGTGTAGTAGAGTGTAGCTGTATGTAGTAGAGTGTAGTAGAGTGTAGCTGTATGTAGTAGAGTGTAGTAGAGTGTAGCTGTATGTAGTAGAGTGTAGCTGTATGTAGTAGTGTGTAGCTGTACGTAGTAGAGTGTAGCTGTATGTAGTAGTGTGTAGCTGTATGTAGTAGAGTGTAGCTGTACGTAGTAGAGTGTAGCTGTATGTAGTAGAGTGTAGCTGTATGTAGTAGAGTGTAGTAGAGTGTAGCTGTATGTAGTAGAGTGTAGCTGTATGTAGTAGATTGTAGCTGTATGTAGTAGAGTGTAGCTGTATGTAGTAGAGTGTAGTAGAGTGTAGCTGTATGTAGTAGAGTGTAGTAGAGTGTAGCTGTATGTAGTAGAGTGTAGTAGAGTGTAGCTGTATGTAGTAGAGTGTAGTAGAGTGTAGCTGTATGTAGTAGAGTGTAGCTGTATGTAGTAGTGTGTAGCTGTACGTAGTAGAGTGTAGCTGTATGTAGTAGTGTGTAGCTGTATGTAGTAGAGTGTAGCTGTACGTAGTAGAGTGTAGCTGTATGTAGTAGAGTGTAGCTGTATGTAGTAGAGTGTAGCTGTATGTAGTAGAGTGTAGTAGAGTGTAGCTGTATGTAGTAGAGTGTAGCTGTATGTAGTAGATTGTAGCTGTATGTAGTAGAGTGTAGCTGTATGTAGTAGAGTGTAGCTGTATGTAGTAGAGTGTAGCTGTATGTGGTAGAGTGTAGCTGTATGTAGTAGATTGTAGCAGTACGTAGTAGATTGTAGCTGTATGTAGTAGATTGTAGCTGTATGTGATTGTTCATACTCTATGTTTATGCAACATCACTGATCTCCCTTCTCCCCCTTCACCTCCATCGCTCCCTCGCTCACTGCAGAAGTTTATACAGTACCCCCTCTAACATCCAACACACACACATACACAACCACACACACTTGAACACCTAAATTAACAATTCATTACAATACTTATACCAACACCAAACTTTCAAGCACACTGACACTTCCCACTAGCAACAAACTCTTAATAAACTATTCTAACACAAAAACAAATACTTTGAAACTATAACATCCATTCAATGTTCCCTGACTGACTCAATTGGAGTCAGTATCCAGCCACATACAGCTAGAACTCTATTCACCTCTATGCCCTAAAGAGCTTGGACCCAGCACCAGCTTGGACCCAGCACCAGCTTGGACCACCAACAATCATTGAGACAGATTTCTCTGTGTGATTCTATTTTTTATGTAAACTTTATTTAACTAGGCAAGTCAGTTAAGAACAAATTCTTATTTACAATGACAGCCTACTCCGGCCAAACCCGGACGACGCTGGGCCAATTGTGCGCCGCCCTATGAGACTTCCAATTACAGCCGGATGTGATGCAGCCTGGATTCGAACCAGGGACTACAGTGACGCCTCTTGCACTGAGATGCAGTGCCTTAGACCAGCAGCCATATAATCTCTCTCTAGAACCCACTCTGGCTGTTCCACTCTACACAGCAGACACCGCCAGGAGGAGGAAAGACCGAAAGATGGAGAGATGCAGGGGTTAGGAATAATGGGTTAGGGGTTAGGAAAGGGTACGATGGTTGTTTAAGGGGCTCTGAGGTTAAGTGACTGCACCATTTGGGGTCAGGGGCAAACTGGGGTTAGGAATAATGGGTTAGGGGTTAGGGTTGGGCTAAGAGTCCAAGTCAGTGGATCATGATTCTTGACCCATTGTGGAGGCAATATGGGTTATAACTAATGGTAAGAGGTTTTAAGGGATACAATTAATGTTTAGGTTTAGATTATGGGTCAGGGTTAGAGGTCAGGAGGTTCTTACCCATGGCGGCGGCGGTGCGGAGGTCCACGGACACGGGAGCGGTGGCATGCGCTCCCATGAGGCCGAGCAGCAACAGGAACAATGGCGGAGAGGGTATCATGATGACTGAAAGATCCAACTGGAACAGGACCCAAAAAGTACCGAAAAGGGACCAAAAACGACCTTAGCACCAGAGAAGAGGGAGAGCAGTCCTAGAGCGGTGGCCCAGGAGAGAGTGACTAGGCGAGGGGAGAGAAGAGGGGATAGTGACTAGGCGAGGGGAGAGAGGAGGAGATAGTGACTGGGCAAGGGAGGAGGAGATTGACTAGGCGAGAGGAAAGAGGAGGAGATAGTGACTGGGCAAGGGAGGAGAGGAGAAGAAGAGGAGAGAGTGACTGGGCGAGGGAGGAGTGGAGGAG
Organism: Salvelinus namaycush; assembly: GCF_016432855.1. Lineage (NCBI taxonomy): Eukaryota > Metazoa > Chordata > Actinopteri > Salmoniformes > Salmonidae > Salvelinus > Salvelinus namaycush. Next base: position 16,231,317 of record NC_052333.1, on the reverse strand, counting down.
AGGAGGAGAGGGGGAGAGCGAGGCGGGACGGACACACAGTCTCCCAGTCACAGCTACTGGTTATCAATGCAACGGCTTCAAACTCAAACCACAGACAGCCACCCTCTGTACCACTGCCACGACTGTGTGTGTGTGTGTGTGTGTGTGTGTGTGTGTGTGTGTGTGTGTGTGTGTGTGTGTGTGTGTGTGTGTGTGTGTGTGTGTGTGTGTGTGTGTGTGTGTGTGTGTGTGTGTGTGTGTGTGTGCGTGTGTGTGTAGGGGGGAAATACCTGCTTTGGGAGGACCTACACTGTAAAACGGTGGTCAGGGAAAAACAAATACACCTTGATATGGGTAGACTGAGTGTGTGTGTGTGTGTGTGTGTGTGTGTGTGTGTGTGTGTGTGTGTGTGTGTGTGTGTGTGTGTGTGTGTGTGTGTGTGTGTGTGTGTGTGTGTGTGTAAGGCAGCTATCGAGTGTGTGTGTGTGTGTGTGTGTGTGTGTGTGTGTGTGTGTGTGTGTGTGTGTGTGTGTGTGTGTGTGTGTGTGTGTGTGTGTGTGTGTGTGTGTGTGTGTTGCTGCTTGGCTGGTGCAACAGTTCAAGGTTGGATTTGGCCAAAGCTCAAATAAACAGCAACATGAATTCCTCTTTTCTCCTCATGTTCCCTCGTATAGCAAACACACCTTTACTGCAGGATGTTGAAGAGCTGCCTTACACAGCATACAGTGTTCCTGCTAGACTGTGCATGGTGAATGTGTGTGTGTGTGTGTGTGTGTGTGTGTGTGTGCATGGGCAAGCGTGTGTAATCACTCTACTAATGAATGTAGCTTACATTCAGGCTGCGGACGCGTTCCATTTCCCAAAGGTTTTCTCCTTTGCTTGTTTCAATACTTTAGACATGCATCCTTCCATCCTTTCCGACATTAAGGGCAGGTCTTCGTCAGGATCATCACCCATTCCACAAATCCTTGAGGTAAGAAGTACTGCTGGTTGCCATTCTTCCCCTCTAATCAGGGAATGATTCAGACCTGGTTGAGTGGACTAACCAATCAATGACATTAATCAATCAATTAACTATTGGGGGGAAAGACAACTAGCAGTACTGCCGACCTCAGCTTTCGATTAGAGAACACCTGACAGAGGAAAACAGAGAGAGGAAGGATGTCAAAGTACTTCCTGTACTGCATCATGATGTGAGAGGAAGGATGTCAAAGTACTTCCTGTACTGCATCATGCTGTGAGAGGAAGGATGTCAAAGTACTTCCTGTACTGCATCATGCTGTGAGAGGAAGGATGTCAAAGTACTTCCTGTACTGCATCATGCTGTGAGAGGAAGGATGTCAAAGTACTTCCTGTACTGCATCATGCTGTGAGAGGAAGGATGTCAAAGTACTTCCTGTACTGCATCATGATGTGCCATCCTCTCCTCTACCAGGTAGGCAGTGTGCCCCTGCAGCTAAACAGCAAACATCCTCCATCTGAAAACACACACACAAACACATACACAGAACAGAGACCTCTTTTCTCTCTGACATACCCGACCCAACCTCGCATTCCAATGTGCCCCACACCCCACCCACCCCCCTGCCCCACACACACACTCTCTTACACACACACACCACCCGAACAAGCCCTGATTGAGGGGAACAGGGGAATGTGAGTTGAGGCTGTGTACTACCTATCCAGACAGATTTCCTACTGAACATGCTGCTAAGTCAACAGTCGGTGTGTGTGTGTGTATGTCTACACATGAGTGTATGTGTGTCTGTGTATCTCCAGGGTGAGAGATGAATGATCAGATGGGGTGTTATTCCTGGATGCCACCTCTAGGAATAGTTAGCCTGGTATCCTTCTCACATGGAGAGAACACACACACACCCCCCATATCTCTCTCTCTCTCTCTCTCTCTCTCTTTCTCTCTCTCTCTCTCTCTCTCTCTTTCTCTCTCTCTCTCTCTCTCTCACACACAGACACACACCCTCCATCTCCCTCTCTCTCTCACACACACACACACACACACACACACACACACACACACACACACACACACACACACACACACACACACACACACACACACACACACACACACACACACACACACCCTCCATCTCTCTCTCTCTTACTCTCTCTCACACACACACACACACACACTCAATCTCCCTCCCTCTCTCTCACACACACACACAGACACACACCCTCCATCTCTCTCTCTTACACACACACACACACTTATGTAACAGCAGGTAGAGGAGAAACACCAACACGTGAGGTAGCTGTACTAACCATATACGTATACAGCACCTGCCTGCTAACTACACTGCTGATTCTACAGATCATCTTGATCCAAGTCAGATTGTCTTGTGGGTAATCAACTCAAAACAAGAACATCTAACTTTGTCTTAATACAAGATGGAAAAGGTCTTGATAAGATAGATTGTATTTTTATAGTCTAAACTCGACCCAAATAAACTCAAGAAACTCGACGCAACCCAACTCAACAGACCAAAACTCGACAGACCAAGCCAAGATAACCTTATCGGAGGTCATTGTACAATGAATGGCCACTCTGGGAACAGGACATACAGGCAGGCGTCCATTGACACACAGGTAACCAGACATGACTAGTAAGGACCACCTTAGAAAAGCTGCTGTAAAACATACTTCAGATAACGTGTAGAAAAATCTGTTAGACGTGTGCACGCACACACAGCCTTACTGTATTTGAGAAATGAAAAGCTTGTTAATGTGCAGGTTTTCAGATTCTCAAAGTGTATGTGGGGGGGGGGGGGGGGGCAGACTGTGTGGGTTTGGAAAGACTGCATGGATTTCTTGTTAGACCACAAACATAAATATTGAAACAAGTTCCCTTTTTACCATCTCAGAATAGTGAATAAATACTGACACAGCGGGAACGGACCGAGGCATCCCATCCCCCCAACCCATCACACCAATTCTGGGTGCCACTGGCGGACTTTTCTATGTTTAATCCGTTTCAATTTAAAACAGGCCCACAGGCCACGAGGTTCCCCGCGGACAATAGACAGATTTAGTTTTTCTCCCACTGTGTGGTGCATTAAACGGTGGAATGGGGGGTTGTAAAGCTGTGTGGTTAATCCATGTTGCATAATTACTTTTTGATGCGGTGTCACTAGCCTATAATATGTGATTGAATGAAGACCAGTTGGTGGACAAAACGCTTAAACCACCCCGATTGGTCAGGCAACTGTTGGGAGGAGGGGCGGGGGGAGAAAATTCATTCCAAATGACAAATAAAATGCCAAGGAAAAGTCCAAATGTGCAGTCAGCCAAAAGTGAGTTTTGTATGCCAGGAAAACAGTATTGTTTGCCTGATTGTTGAGATGAGAATAGGCCTGTTGTATTCATTTTCAACACATGGAAAGTGCCACAATGGACTCATCAGCTATTGGTTATGTGAGCAAAGCAACCTGATGGCCAGTTATAACTTGCCAACAAGTGTTTTATTAAACACTTTAGGCCCATATATATGTAAATTGCGCAGCAGGTAAGTTTGTCAACAAAGAATGTTGATATATACTGTACTGTTGCCTACACAGACACTGACTTGCCTGATTGATAAGATTGTCCATATAGCCTATGTCAGCACCAAAACAAGCTCATTGCTTTCTAGATATAGGCTATAGGCTTAATGGCCAGGTAAAGCATCTTACATTTTGTCATTTACCATTAAAAACATTTCGTAGAAGGTGAATAATCTGTGAATAATAAACTGAGAGAACTTGCATGGACAGGAGGGCCTCCAAATTGCTAAGCACTGTGTTCACACCGGGGAAGTCCTGGAAAAATGAATCACAAACCTAAACCTACATGAAGGGCCCCTCCTAATCACACAGAAAGATACACACACACACACACTAAGAGTAGCAGTAATGTTATGACTGCGCGGAGCGTGAATAGAACTCCTGTGGGGCTCCACGGGCCTCTCTACTGCTGGAATGAGGGAGTGTGTGTGTGTGTGTGTGTGTGCGTGCGCTAGAGGTCTGTGAACAGTATACATTGCTCTTGCCTGATTTAGTGTAGTACAGGTATATATAGTGTGTGATTTAGTGTAGTACAGGTATATATAGTGTGTGATTTAGTGTAGTACAGGTATATATAGTGTGTGATTTAGTGTAGTACAGGTATATATAGTATGTGATTTAGTGTAGTACAGGTATATATAGTGTGTGATTTAGTGTAGTACAGGTATATATAGTATGTGATTTAGTGTAGTACAGGTATATATAGTGTGTGATTTAATGTAGTACAGGTATATATAGTGTGTGATTTAGTGTAGTACATGGATATATAGTATGTGATTTAGTGTAGTACAGGTATATATAGTGTGTGATTTAGTGTAGTACAGGTATATATAGTATGTGATTTAGTGTAGTACAGGTATATATAGTGTGTGATTTAGTGTAGTACAGGTATATATAGTGTGTGATTTAGTGTAGTACAGGTATATATAGTATGTGATTTAGTGTAGTACAGGTATATATAGTGTGTGATTTAGTGTAGTACAGGTATATATAGTGTGTGATTTAGTGTAGTACAGGTATATATAGTGTGTGATTTAGTGTAGTACAGGTATATATAGTGTGTGTGGTGTGCTTCTCCAGCCAACAGTTACAGCTCGCTGGCCAGTGATTTTTTTTTTTACATAACCAACGCCTCTGTTCTCACACACACACAGCTCCTTTCCTTCCTTAGCCTCCCCCTAGCCTTATCCTCCCCCTAGCCTTATCCTCCCCCTAGCCTTATCCTCCCCCTAGCCTTATCCACCCTCTAGCCTTATCCTCAAACCTAGCCTTATCCTCCCCCTACCCTTATCCTCCCCCTAGCCTTATCCTCAACCCTAGCCTTATCCTCCCCCTAGCCTTATCCTCAACCCTAGCCTTATCCTCCTGCTAGCCTTATCCTCCCCTAGCCTTATCCTCAACCCTAGCCTTATCCTCCCCTAGCCTTATCCTCAACCCTAGCCTTATCCTCAATCCTAGCCTTATCCTCCCCCTAGCCTTATCCTCAACCCTAGCCTTATCCTCCCCCTAGCCTTATCCTCCCCTAGCCTTCCCCTCAACCCTAGCCTTATCCTCCCCTAGCCTTCCCCTCAACCCTAGCCTTATCCTCCCCCTAGCCTTATCCTCAAACCTAGCCTTATCTTCCCCCCTAGCCTACCCCTCAACCCTAGCCTTCCCCTCAACCCTAGCCTTATCCTCCCCCCTAGCCTTCCCCTCAACCCTAGCCTTATCCTCCCCTAGCCTTATCCTCCCCCTAGCCTTCCCCTCAACCCTAGCCTTATCCTCCCCATAGCCTTATCCTCCCCTAGCCTTATCCTCAAACCTTATCCCCCCCCCTAGCCTTCCCCTCAACCCTAGCCTTATCCTCCCCCCTAGCCTTCCCCTCAACACTTATCCTCTCCCCTAGCCTTCCCCTCAACCCTAGCCTTATCCTCCCCCCAGCCTTATCCTCCCCCTAGCCTTCCCCTCAAACCTAGCCTTCCCCTCAACCCTAGCCTTATCCTCCCCCTAGCCTTATCCTCAACCCTAGCCTTATCCTCCCATAGCCTTCCCCTCAACCCTAGCCTTCCCCTCAACCCTAGCCTTATCCTCCCCACTAGCATTATCCTCCCCCTAGCCTTATCCTCCCCCCAGCCTTATCCTCCCCCTAGCCTTCCCCTCAACCCTAGCCTTATCCTCCCCCCTAGCCATATCCTCCCCCTAGCCTTATCCTACCCTAGCCTTCCCCTCAACCCTAGCCTTATCCTCCCCCTAGCCTTCCCCTCAACCCTAGCCTTATCCTCCCCCCAGCCTTCCCCTCAACCCTAGCCTTATCCTCCCCCCTAGCCTTATCCTCCCCCCAGCCTTACCCTCCCCCCAGCCTTATCCTCCCCCTTAGCATTATCCTCCCCCCTAGCATTATCCTCCCCCCAGCCTTATCCTCCCCCTAGCCTTCCCCTCAACCCTAGCCTTATCCTCCCCCCTAGCAGTATCCTCCCCCCTAGCCTTATCCTCCCCCCAGCCTTATCCTCCCCCTAGCCTTCCCCTCAACCCTAGCCTTATCCTCCCCCCTAGCCATATCCTCCCCCTAGCCTTATCCTACCCTAGCTTTCCCCTCAACCCTAGCCTTATCCTCCCCCTAGCCTTATCCTCCCCCCTAGCCATATCCTCCCCCTAGCCTTCCCCTCAAACCTAGCCTTATCCTCCCCTACCCTTATCCTCCCCCTAGCCTTATCCTCAACCCTAGCCTTATCCTCCCCCTAGCCTCATCCTCCCCTTAGCCTTATCCTCCCCTAGCCTTATCCTCAACCCTAGCCTTATCCTCCCCCCTAGCCTTATCCTCCCCCTAGCCTTATCCTCAACCCTAGCCTTATCCTCCCCCTAGCCTTATCCTCAACCCTAGCCTTATCCTCCCCTAGCCTTCCCCTCAACCCAAGCCTTATCCTCCCCCTAGCCTTATCCTCCCCCCTAGCCTTATCTTCCCCCCAAGCCTTCCCCTCAACCCTAGCCTTATCCTCCCCCCTAGCCTTCCCCTCAACCCTAGCCTTATCCTCCCCCTAGCCTTCCCCTCAACCGTAGCCTTATCCTCCCCCTAGCCTTATCCTCAAACCTTATCCTCAATCCTAGCCTTTCCCTCAACACTTATCCTCTCCCCTAGCCTTATCCTCCCCCCAGCCTTATCCTCCCCCTAGCCTTCCCCTCAACCCTAGCCTTATCCTCCCCCTAGCCTTATCCTCAACCCTAGCCTTATCCTCCCCTAGCCTTCCCCTCAACCCTAGCCTTATCCTCCCCCCTAGCCATATCCTCCCCCTAGCCTTATCCTACCCTAGCCTTCCCCTCAACCCTAGCCTTATCCTCCCCCTAGCCTTCCCCTCAACCCTAGCCTTATCCTCCCACCAGCCTTCCCCTCAACCCTAGCCTTATCCTCCCCCTAGCCTTCCCCTCAACCCTAGCCTTATCCTCCCCCCTAGCCTTATCCTCCCCCCTAGCATTATCCTCCCCCCTAGCCTTATCCTCCCCCCAGCCTCCCCCTCAAACCTAGCCTTATCCTCCCCCCTAGCCATATCCTCCCCCTAGCCTTATCCTACCCTAGCCTTCCCCTCAACCCTAGCCTTATCCTCCCCCTAGCCTTCCCCTCAACCCTAGCCTTATCCTCCCCCCAGCCTTCCCCTCAACCCTAGCCTTATCCTCCCCCCAGCCTTATCCTCCCCCTTAGCATTATCCTCCCCCCCAGCCTTATCCTCCCCCTAGCATTATCCTCCCCCCTAGCCTTCCCCTCAACCCTAGCCTTATCCTCCCCCCAGCCTTATCCTCCCCCTAGCCTTCCCCTCAACCCTAGCCTTATCCTCCCCCTAGCCTTATCCTCCCCCCAGCCTTCCCCTCAACCCTAGCCTTATCCTCCCCCTAAGCATTATCCTCCCCCCTAGCATTATCCTCCCCCCCAGCCTTATCCTCCCCCTAGCCTTATCCTCCCCCCTAGGCTCCACGGGTGGGAGAGAACGAGAGAAAGATAGAGATGTCACTGTGGGATGGGAGTGTCATCCATACTGTACATCAAATACACATTCAGAGACACAAAAGCAAGGAGACCCCAGCTAGTCCACTCCCTACCATCAAGGCCCTTCAGGTAGCTCGGAGAGGATTGGATAAGCAGCACTTTATACTGTATGGTAGCAACTCCACCCCACACACACAGGGAAATGGCACTCTCTGGTGGAACGGCTTGAGTACTGGAAATCAGTGTACAAACAAATCCACTATATGGAGAGGACAGAAAAACACACACACTAAAGCAACCAGATGGATCAATGGTAAGTAACATGCCTTTATTACAGTCCAACAACCTGAACAGAACCGTCTGTCTCAACAATGAGCCTCAAAATATATCACAGTCACACACGTAGGCACATATACATTCATACTCACATAAACAACATACAGAAGACACACACACACCGATGTTTTATTTTTTGACTTAACCTTTATTTAACTAAGCAAGATATGAAGACAGGAATAACAACCCCAGGTCTGTCAGAAGAGTATGGGTGAGAAGTCACAGTGGAAGTGGCTGCTGTGTATATGGGGAGGGCTCTCATTCTCAGCCTTCACACAGGTGGGGGGATCCAGGAGGGCCAACGGCGGTGTGGGGGCTCTGGGCTGGGGGGCGCTGACCCCTCTGGGGTGGGGGTGTCGCAGGGTAGAAACTGGGGGCAGGACCTGGGCCTGGGTAGAGGTGTGTGTGAGAGTGTGTGAGGGTCTCTGGGAGTGTGTGTGTGAGCGGGGATAGTAAGTGGGTGGCAGGTAGGAGGAGGAGGTTGGGTGGTCTCGGCCCCCCAGTGTGGTGGTAGTAAACTGGGAACACTGGTTACGCTGCTGGATGACTGCTGGGTGGCTGTAGAGCTGATCCCACGGGTACGACTGGTAGGCTGTGATACCACCTAGACACACACACAAACACACACACACACTGACTCTACTGTCCAATCTCAAATTTGGTGTTTGTGTCTAGGTGGTATCCCGACAGTGACTCACCGTGTATCCCAGACTGTAGTAGGATCTGTCCCCCTCCTGTCTGTGCCTGGAAGTAGGTGTGGCCTCCAGCTGCATAGGTCACTACCCCGGGCCCACCCCCTGGACCAAAGGTGAGGTAGGAGGGGGGAGGGGCGCTCCCCTCAGGGGGGTTTGGGTTGAGGTAGGGGGAGGGGGTGAGGTAGGCCAGGCGGGAGGCCTGGGGCTGGTAGGAGACTGTAGCGCCACCCTGGTGGCTGGAGGTAAGGTAGTGCTGAGGATCTATCTTCACTGAGCTGCTGCTGCTGGACAGGAGATCACTGCTGTAGTCAAACAGAGAACTGAGGACGACACACACGCACATAACGTAAAGGGGATGAGCAGTCACAGATATAGTCAATCATAAATCAATCTGGTTTAATTACAAGTTTCCACGGGGAGACACCTCCAGCACAGAAAATGTCTAACGTGCATTCTGTGAGAAATGTTCTCTAAACATCAGCCTGAGAGGCTTGTAGGAGGACAAAACAATAGACTGTGACTTTGCCAGCTGCTACAGGATCAGTGTTCAGAATGCCATTGTTTCTTCAGTAGCTCTGATGTCAATCACCATCAAACAATATGAGAACAACCCATAGATGTCAGTGGCAAGTCTAGTGACCATCAACCCGTACAACCAGAACACTGGAAATAATGTGTATTACAGACAGGGAAAACATAGTGTTAATCACTCTAAAATGAACTGTATTAATCTTCGATATTTCCCATTACACATAGGCATGGATGTCTTATGAGTCACATTCAGCCTACGTCAAGTCATGTCATTCAATTACTCACCCAGAGTCAGTCTGCAGGGTGAGTCCCTGTGTGTCTCTGTTGGGGGGGTGGGGCTCCAACACATCCATGAAGAAAGGCGATGTTGGGGTTGGTTGCGGGGTTGGTGGAGTGGGGCTGGGGGTAGGGTTGGGGGGGTTCAGGAAGGTAGTCAGGAGGGGGAGGCTGGCACGTCGTAAAGGTGGTGGGCTATACATGATAGGAGGTAGGTGCTCCACTGACCCTCCCTGAGGTCCTGATGGTAGCCCTCTCTCTCCTCCTGACCTGCCTGGGAGCCACAAACATATACAGTCAAACATTAACAAACATCAACAATTGTTTGTGTAGTGTGATTGATGGATGGAAAGTTTGACTGCCTACCTGTAGGGCTGGATGAGAGGCTGGCTAGCAGGGTGCTGTAGGAAGGGAGGGCCTGGGTGGTAGGATGGGGAGGCAAGGAGAGACCAGCAGGAGGGAGGAAGGGGGCGATGTGTCCTGCAGCTGCCCTATAGAGACAGAGTTAGTATAATCATAACTCAGCGGCCATTATCGCCCAGCTCAAGACCCTGTCAGCCCAACCAATGTGGGCAAGCTTCAAGACCCTGTCAGCCCAACCAATGTGGGCAAGCTTCAAGACCCTGTCAGCCCAACCAATGTGGGCAAGCTTCAAGACCCTGTCAGCCCAACCAATGTGGGCAAGCTTCAAGGGAGGGTGCACATTGTCTGGAAAAGTTAATAATGGCTGTTTTGTTCTTTATTGTGGATGTCTGCAACCGGGGATCATATCATACTGAGCCTACCTAGGGTGTGGGTGTGGTGCAAGGAGGGGGGTAGGGTTGGGGTCAGGGAGGCGGCTGCAGGTCTGTTTGTGTTCTGGCTTCACTGTAGAACGACTGGCCTTCCTCCACTTGGCCCTACGGTTCTGAAACCACACCTGACAAACAGAGAGGGGGGAGGGATGAGAGGAGAGACGGAGGAGGGTAGAGAGCGAATGATGCAAAATATAAACCTCAAATCCTATTCCCCAATCCTAATAGTGTACGTAGGTCAAAGGTGACAAACCCTCCTCCTGGAGTGTACTAACCATGATCCTCTGGGGTGTGACGCCCACTGTGGCGGCAATCTCCTTCCTCTTCTCTCCATCTGGGTAGTGGTCCTCCTGGAACATTCCCTCTAGCTGCTCCAACTGGTCTACACACACACACACAGAGGTTACACACAGACAAAGGCAATAGGTCAGAGCGGAAACACACACACACACACACACACTCACACTCACACTCTCCTCACCAGTGCTGTAGAGTGTTCTTGTCTTCTTCTTGGGCAGGGAGGGCAATAGGGAGGGGTCTCCCATGGTTACCGCTGGCAACAGGGGGAGGGGAAGCACCTGGCCACGCCCCCGGGCGCTGTAGCCAATCGAACGGCGAGTCGAGTACACTCGAGTCACCTTTACCTGTGGAGGAGCAGTGTGTGTGTGTTTGTTCCATTTATCCAGTCCTTTCACAACTCCAAGTATCTAGGGGTTAGTGGCTGTGTGAACTTTTTAGAGCACTGTGCAGGACACCATTGTAATGACATCACTGCTGACAGTATGATGTCATCTCCTCCCATCTGTCTTACCTGTAGGCTTTGGGTGGGAGGAGGGCTGACACTATGTGGGCGCTTCACCCCACTGGGCAGAAGGGGTTGGGGGTGAGGTTTAGGCTGGGTGTGGAATAGGAGAGGTCCGGGGGGACAGTAGAACCCCATCCCAGAGCTCAGGTACCCAGAGTCCTCATGAGTGGTGGTCGTCATGCCGACAGGGTCAGTTGTCACGCCGACGAGGTCGAGAGACAGAGCAGGCTCCATCACACCTTTCTGCTTTTTTTCCTCCTCTACCTTCTCATCTCTCTCTCTCCTGTCCTTCATCTCCTCTTCACTCCCTCTCTTATCCTCAATTTCCACTGCCTCCTCCTCTTCCTCCTCTTTTTCTGCCCTCCCTATCCTCTTTCTCAACTGTCTCTTCTCCATCTCCCCTCCCTCCTCTTCAAAATCAACTACCACCTCACTCTCCTTTTCTCTTTCTGTTACTCCATCCTCACCCATCTCTCCATTCTTCTCCATCTCTCCTCCATTCTCTTCTTCCTCCTCCACTCTCTCTCCTCCTCTTTGTCCAGTGTCCCATTCTTCTATCTCTCCCACCTCCTCTCCTACGGTCTCATCATCTCCACGGTAACTCTCCTCCTCTTCATCCTCCTGTTCCTCACACAGGAGGCTTGGGCAGTCTGCATACAGCCACACAGAGCGAATTAGCATGACATAACACTGTCATAATATGAAAAAACACTCACTGACATAGCATGATGGAGTGGCACAAAGTGACAAAAAGTTCAAAATAGCGACACTGAGTATCACTGGGTAATGACTAGTCAGGTAAAAGCAAATACTGGTTTGGGTAAAATGAGAAAAATCTAGATTGAGGTGATGTCATCATGTGGGCCTAGCTTCCGCATGCACATGACAGAGTGCTCCTCTGTGTTCTAAAGACTGTAATGAAAAGACCAGGTAGGCTGAGGCCACACGCTGCCTCACCTGCTTGTTAATTAGCTTCAACTGGGTTAGCTGAGGGAGTGAACGTTATTTATAATAAGGGTTACATGGAGAAAATCGGACCTCACTGAAATGAAAATGGATGGCCCTTCCTTCAGCAAAATATATTTGACCTAAACCCTCCCTGAATGCTTGACAAAAACAAGTGACCCTCCCCTCTACCCCGTACCTCTCTGATTCAGAGGGGCTGGGTTAAATGAGGAAGACACATTTCAGTTGAATGCATTCAGTGGTACAACTGACTATACCCAAAATAATCATTAAAACAAAGTGGATAGCAGAGAACATGTCTACCATTTACTCTCACTTCTTGGACAGACCAGTACCTAGATGTGTAGTTTTAGAAACAGTTTTTCGGCCTGTCAGCATTGCATGGCAACGCAGGAATTTTGATAGAGCACAGGGCTGCTGGTTACTCTTCTTCTGTAGCTTAACCCAACGACAGAAAGTCACAAGTGTTTCCCTAAAAGCTGTGTGGGTTTAAACATATTCTATTGAACAGAAAGTGAATAGCTTAATCAATTGAGTGACAGAATTAGATTACTTCCCAAGCAAAGTAAAAAAATAAATAATCCTCAGCTATAGAAGGTTGTTGCTCAGCCTCTGAATGTCAAAGAAACGAAACAATGATATCCCCATATGCATCGGAGTCACGTCTTTACTGGGTATTTTACAGCTTGTTTCTAGCATAAAGTCACTAAAAGTGGCAGTAAAAGACTCTTTTGAAAAAGCCAAACGATCAGCCTATATCGAATCTCCCATTCCTCTCAAAATGTTTTGAAAAAGCTGCTGTCTTCCTGAAGACAAATAATGCATACGAAACGCTTCAGTCTGGTTTTAGACCCAATCATAGCACTGAGACTACACTCGTGAAGGTGGTAAATGACCTTCTAATGGCGTCAGACCAAGGCTCTGCATCTGTCCTCGTGCTCCTAGACCTTAGTGCTGCTTTTGACACCATCGATCACCACATTCTTTTGGAGAGATTGTAAACCCTAATTTCTAAGCAAATACCTGGAGGCAGGGCTTTCTCCTATAGAGCTACATTTTTTATGGAATGATCTGCCTATCCATGTGAGAGACACAGCCACAGTCCCAAACTTTAAGTCTTTACTTAAGCCTCATCTCTTCTGTAGGTCCTATGATTGAGTGTAGTCTGGCCCAGGGGTGCGAAGGTGAACGGCAAGGCACTGAAGCGACAAACCGCCCTTGCTGTCTCTGCCTGGCCGGCTCCACTGGGATTCTCTGCCTCTAACCCCGTTACGGGGGTTGAGTCACTGGCTTACTGGTGCTCTTCCATGCTGTCCCTAGGAGGAGACACTGACGGGATATTCCTATCCGGTTTTGCGCCCCCTCGGGCTCGTGTGGTGGAGGAGATCTTCGTGGGCTATACTCAGCCTTGTCTCAGGGTAGTAAGTTGGTCTGTTTATATCCCTCTAGTGGTGTGGGGGCTGTGCTTTGGCAAAGTGTGTGGGGTTATATCCTGCCTGATTGGCCCTGTCTGGGGGTATTGTCGGACGGGGCCAGTGTCCCCCGACCCACCCCTGTCTCAGTCTCCAGTATCTATGCTACAATAGTCTATGTGACAGGGGTCTGTTATAGCTTGTGTAATTCTCCTGTCTTATCTGGTGTCCTGTGTGAATTTAAGTATGCTACCTAATTCTCTCTCTCTCCCCTCCTGGAGGACCGGAGCCCTACGACCATGCCTCAGGACTACCTGGCCTGATGACTCCTTGCTGTCCCCAGTCCACCTGCTTGTGCTGCTAATCCAGTTTCAACTGTTCTGCCTGCGGCTATGGAACCCTGACCTGTTCACCGGACGTGCTACCTTGTCCAGGACCTGCTGTTTTCGACTCTCTCTCTCTACCACACCTGCTATCTCGACCTCTGAATACTCAGCTATGAAAAGCAAACTGACATTTACTCCTGACCTGTTGCACCCTACAACCACTGTGATTATTATTTGACCCTGCTGGTCATCTATGAATGTTTGAACAGCTTGAAGAACAATCTGGCTTTAATGGCCATGTACTCTTATAATCTCCACCCGGCACAGCCAGAAGAGGACAGGCCACCCCTCAGAGCCTGGTTCCTCTCTAGGTTTCTTCCTAGATTCCTGCCATTCTAGGGAGTTTTTCCATGCCAACGTGCTCCTACATCTGCATTGCTTGCTGATTACATCTGCTGATGTAAAAAGGGCTATATAAATACATTTGATTGATTGATTGATTAAGCATCACGGACCAAAGCGCTGTGCTTTTTACAATTTTCTTAAATAAAAAGCAGGCATATGGCATAGCCTACCAGCTCATAACCCCTCAATTGGAGTCTTGGTTTTAACTTAACAGCCCTTCACTGACACACAGGTAGGCTATTTAAAGAGTGCATGGATGGATATAGCAGCCTATAGCCTAATGTAATCTGTCAAACAGGACAGTCTACCTCTTTAACTTAAATAGGAAGAAATAGGCTCCAACACAAAGCCCTGTTGTTGTTAGTAAAGTCTAATTCAAATGAAGATGTTGAAATGAATAATGCCTACTCGAATTTGCTTACTTTCAGCACCATGAGCTGTCCATTTCCAATTGATTGTGCTGCAGCTGCTGCTTCAAGTTTCAGCACCACAATGTAAATTACTCAAATCTGGCTTATTGTGAGGTCAATAACTCAAATAAATTATAGTAGTAGCAAGCCGGGCCTCCCGAGTGGCGCAGTGGTCTGCCACTAGAGATTCTAGGTTCGAGTCCAGTCACAGCCGGCCGCAACCTTGACCCAGCGTCGTCCGGGTTAGGGGGGGGGGTTTGGCCGGCAGGGATGTCCTTGTCCCATCGCGCACTAGCGACTCCTGTGGCGGGCTGGGCACAGTGCATGCTGACACGGTCGGCAGGTGTACGGTGTTTCCTCCGACACATTGGTGCGGCTGGCTTCTGGGTTAAGTGGGCATTGTGTCAAGACGCATTGGGGCTTGGCAGGGTTGTGTTTCAGAGGATGCCTTCGCCTTTCCTGAGTCCGTACGGGAGTTGCAGCGATGAGACAAGACTAACTACCAATTGGATACCACGAAATTGGGGGGGGAAAAATGATATACACTGCTCAAAAAAATAAAGGGAACACTTAAACAACACAATGTAACTCCAAGTCAATCAAACTTCTATGAAATCAAACTGTCCACTTAGGAAGCAACACTGATTGACAATACATTTCACATGCTGTTGTGCAAATGGAATAGACAAAAGGTGGAAATTATAGGCAATTAGCAAGACACCCCCAAAAAAGGAGTGATTCTGCAGGTGGTGACCACAGACAACTTCTCAGTTCCTATGCTTCCTGGCTGATGGTTTGGTCACTTTTGAATGCTGGCGGTGCTCTCACTCTAGTGGTAGCATGAGACGGAGTCTACAGCCCACACAAGTGGCTCAGGTAGTGCAGTTCATCCAGGATGGCACATCAATGCGAGCTGTGGCAAAAAGGTTTGCTGTGTCTGTCAGCGTAGTGTCCAGAGCATGGAGGCGCTACCAGGAGACAGGCCAGTACATCAGGAGACGTGGAGGAGGCCGTAGGAGGGCAACAACCCAGCAGCAGGACCGCTACCTCCGCCTTTGTGCAAGGAGGTGCACTGCCAGAGCCCTGCAAAATGACCTCCAGCAGGCCACAAATGTGCATGTGTCAGCATATGGTCTCACAAGGGGTCTGAGGATCTCATCTCGGTACCTAATGGCAGTCAGGCTACCTCTGGCGAGCACATGGAGGGCTGTGCGGCCCCACAAAGAAATGCCACCCCACACCATGACTGACCCACCGCCAAACCGGTCATGCTGGAGGATGTTGCAGGCAGCAGAACGTTCTCCACGGCGTCTCCAGACTCTGTCACGTCTGTCACATGTGCTCAGTGTGAACCTGCTTTCATCTGTGAAGAGCACAGGGCGCCAGTGGCGAATTTGCCAATCTTGGTGTTCTCTGGCAAATGCCAAACGTCCTACACGGTGCTGGGCTGTAAGCACAACCCCCACCTGTGGACGTCGGGCCCTCATACCACCCTCATGGAGTCTGTTTCTGACCGTTTGAGCAGACACATGCACATTTGTGGCCTGCTGGAGGTCATTTTGCAGGGCTCTGGCAGTGCACCTCCTGGCACAAAGGCGGAGGTAGCGGTCCTGCTGCTGGGTTGTTGCCCTCCTACGGCCTCCTCCACGTCTCCTGATGTACTGGCCTGTCTCCTGGTAGCGCCTCCATGCTCTGGACACTACGCTGACAGACACAACAAACCTTTTTGCCACAGCTCGCATTGATGTGCCATCCTGGATGAACTGCACTACCTGAGCCACTTGTGTGGGTTGTAGACTCCGTCTCATGCTACCACTAGAGTGAAAGCACCGCCAGCATTCAAAAGTGACCAAAACATCAGCCAGGAAGCATAGGAACTGAGAAGTTGTCTGTGGTCACCACCTGCAGAATCACTCCTTTTTTGGGGGTGTCTTGCTAATTGCCTATAATTTCCACCTTTTGTCTATTCCATTTGCACAACAGCATGTGAAATTTATTGTCAATCAGTGTTGCTTCCTAAGTGGTCAATTTGATTTCACAGAAGTGTGATTGACTTGGAGTTACATTGTGTTGTTTAAGTGTTCCCTTTATTTTTTTGAGCAGTGTATATATATATTTTTTTTTTTAATCGCCAAACTTTTCTGAGTCAAGATCACTTTCGCAGTCAAAAAGCAAGCAGAGATCTACTGATCAGAATTTTTTTTAAACATGACTTACATTTTTTATGCTTTAACCTAATAAGAACAGCTCTGTAGGAATGAGATTTGTGCAGTAGGCCTAATACATTATCACAGCATATTAGCTATATGCCTAGCCTACCAATATTGTTCTTCTCAGACCATATTAGATTTCAAAACTCAAGTTTTGATAAGCATGTACCATTAAAAAAAAGAATATATATATATATTTGCTTTTTTATTTTTACTGCTGATGGTACATGCATTTGATGGTCATGGTACTTTCAAAACAACTTGGAACTCTAAAAAAAACTATATCAAATCATGACTTCAGTGAACTTCAGGTCGGAAAGTCGGCGCTCTAGAAAGATGCCCGTGTTTCCGACTTGAAATTCCGAGTTGGATGACCATTTAAAATGTTTTTCCCAGTCTGACCTAATTTTATTCCCAGAGTCCCCAGTTCTCTTGAAGTCGGAGATTTCTGAGTTTCCTGTTGTTTTGAACATGGCATTAGTCTCAGCAGAGGGAGAGATAGCAGCAGAGGGTCCGCCTCTCACGGTCACTGCTCTCTCCTTCCTTTCCTCCGGTGAGACTGACCAGAGAGAGGGGACACCGTCTTCCAGCTGATTGCAAATCTCAAGTCGCACCACATCTGCCTCATGCACAAATGAATGTTCCTATGATCAGAAAAAAGTGAAATATTCCTCAATATTAAAATCGTCACGACAAACTGCTAATAAATATAAGAATTGAAAAAAAAACAACAGGGCTATCAATACACTTGGCTACTCATTCATTGCAGATGCAGCGCAAGTGGAAGTAGGGAGAGGCGCTTTACGTTTTGTAATAGTGTTGAACAAAAACAGTGTTGACAGTGTCGAATAAAAACTTTGACATGAACTCACTCATTAAAACAGCAGCTCTGTGCAGTATACTTTAACAGTCTCTCTCTCTGGTCATGGTTTTGCAAGTTATGAAATCTCATGTAGGCTAATGACTTGAAGATCGACCAGGCAATCGCGCAGTTAGTGACCACTGAGCTATAGGTTACTACATGCAAGATGGACTAGGCCTAATCAAATAATATTTTTGTAAGAAGCCTTTGACTCTCCTCCTGAACTGCCACCAGAGACCTACACAGTACAGCCATTGGTTAGGCAGCATACAAAAATAGTTTTTGATCAGCAAGAGCAGAGCAGGTAGGGGCTCAGGGTTGGAACAGCCATTGCAGTGTGTGATGCAGCTTAGCTGTATACACCATCCCATCAGTTATCTTAGAAATATACCTTTGCTCTGTGACTCTCCAAACATGCACTTCATAGCCTGTAGATCATTGTATTGTGACCACGCTAAATAACCTATTAGGCACACTTCATATTGCACACCCAGCTGATAATCAGAGAAGAGTGGCAGCACCAGGCACACGTTGATATATAGAAATGTAATCAATTACATGACCCTCCCCTAGACTAGAAAAATATATCTATACACACTGAACTCTCCCCTTGACTAATTTATAAAAACCCTCTTAGGCTTCACTCCCCCCTATCTGTGATACCTAATGTAACCCTCATCCGCCACCCGTTCTGCCAGTCACATTCCGTTAGAGGTCCCTTAAGCACACACATCCCTGGGTCGCTCCTCTTTTCAGTTCGATGCAGCTAACGACTGGAACGAGCTGCAAAAAAACACTCAAACTGGACAGTTTTATTTACATCATGAATATTCTTACTGACACTTGTGGCTGCTTCGCGTGATGGATTGTTGGTATCTCTACCTTCTTGCCCTGTGCTGTTGTCTGCCATGTTTTGTGCTGTTACCGTGTTGTCATGTGTTGCTGCCATTATGTATTGTTGTCTTCGGTCTCTCTTTATGTAGTGTTGTGGTGTCTCGTCGTGATGTGTTTTGTCATATATATATATCCCAGCCCCACATGAGGCCTTTTGGTAGGATGTCATTGTAAATAAGATGTTCTTAACTGACTTGCCTAGTTACATTTAAAAAATACATTGAAAAAAACATGACCCTCCCCTAGTTTCATCCAGATAGCCTAACGTCAGTCATTATGTAGCCTACATTTCGATCCATCCCTAATAGCTAACGTTAGCTTTCTAAAGTATAAGGCCTTTATATAGTCGCAGCCTGCTTCTTATTAAAACTGCCCAACGAAACAAAGTTAGGCTGTTAGCTAGGCCACTTGAGCAAAACGTCTAACTACTTAGATACTGTTCTTCTGTGAAACGACGGGAGAATTAACCTATTAGTTAAAGACCGAGTTAATTACTGTTTGAACAATGAATCAATTAATTAAACGACTGCAAGGTAATGAGTTAATTTCTTCCTCACCGTAATCATCCGCTGCCTCACGCATGTCATCCATAACGAACCTGCTTTCACGAGCATCAAACTCTAAACTAGCAATTTATTTACCGATAAAGTCAAACACGCTTTTTTGGAATTGATGCATGAGTTTGCACCGTTTCGAGACAAGTGATAAGGTTGATTGACCAATTAGCTAGTTGAAGACAGAACAATCACATGTAGCGGTTGAGCTGAATCAGCCAATGAGAGTCCTCAACGATCCGAACAGAACCGAGTAGGGAGATTCCATTGATCAGAACACCTGGGAACAGAACGCCGTGGGCCTAGGGACCTACATTACTACACGAGTGTGATGTTAATTCCAGCACCCTTGTTGTGGTAATGCTATGTATGAACTAGCTCCATAATATGAAAACAAAATGAAATTCAGATCATTATTGTAAAAAAACAAAAAAAGATCTAGACTGATATGGCCGGCCAGTTCCTCTATCAATTCAGAGGCAAGACACCCTTCAAACGTTTGGTGGCATTCAAGGCAATCGTGATGAGTCTAACAGATATATTCGTATTTTTATCTAGGGGGTATGCAGGGACCTTATGGCTGGTTTATGATGAAATGTGTTACTCATATGGGGGTTCAGTTCTACAGCTGTAGGGTGCAAATATGGTAGGCCTACAATAATTGGTTTGTGCTAGTAATATGTCACCCACAACAGTGAGCTCAGCTCCATTGACTGTAACTGGCTACCCAGCACCACTTCATTCCCTTCACATCTCTATAATATACTGTTACACGATTCACAAAGAATCAAGTACAGCAAGTACTAGCAGCAACCCCAATATATCACCCTTCTCTCCCCTTCGCCAGCGAATCAGACCAGTAGGTTATGTAGCTTCGGGGAGATATGTGGCGACTGGGATGTAACACCATAGTCAAACAGCAGAGGGCAGAGTGTCACACCATCACCCAGCCAGCGTCACTCCATCCATCTATGACATGGTAAACCCTCCCATTCTCCCCCCTGCTTCTCCCTGAAATGTACTGTACACACTTACACTCCTCTAGGATTTAAAGGCATTGGATTGGTGTAGACTGAAGGAGCGTCTGTCTAGAATAATACCTACCTACACCATTCCATTCCACTCAGATCTACTCAAATGTTTAGGCACCAGGAGGTAGAGGTTAATGATTTGAGATTTATTGTGTCAGAGCGATATGTTTGTCAGTTCTATATGTGATATTTCTATTTTATCTGCACTATACAGAGCTCTCAACACCATTAGTCCCCTCATGTTCCACCCCATACCCTCAGCCAATAAAATCACAGACGACAGTGTGTTAACCAATGAGGTCTTTTATTTGGAACAGAGTGGCAAATTAGTGGCAGGGCCGTGGCGCAGAGGTCCGCCTCCCGGCGCTCAGCAGCCAATGACAGAAACAGCCTTAAAAAATGCAAATGTATAAAAACAGGATGGGTAACAGCAAACACAGTGTGGTGTGGCCTTCCACCAACTTGCACACACACACACACACACACACACACACACACACACACACACACACACACACACACACACACACACACACACACACACACACACACACACACACACACACACACACACACACACACACACACACACTCTCTCTCTCTCTCTCTCTCTATTATTTGGCTATGCAGACTTATATGGGTACAAACACATGTTAACAGTTGGAAGGTAAGTTTAGAAAAGACAGTTCGGGTCAGTTCTGTCTGTGATGTGTGATGTCAGTCAGTCCTGCTACAGACAAACAGACCGTGAGTGACAGATTGTGTGTGAAAAAGCAGACTAGCCCCACATTCAGCAGTGAACAGGTGAGACACACACACACACACACACACACACACACAAGTCTGATGTGAAATAAGAGTGAGGCGTTCACTGCTTAAAAAAGAGGGGGCAAAGCAGTTGAGGCGTACACACACACACACACACAGGGGTACAGGTGTGACTACCTGACTATGGAAGAGCGTCAGAACTGCTGGAGCAGGTAAAATACACACCTGCCCACAGTACATTCCTCTCAGAACACACACACACACACACACACACACACACACACACACACACACACACACACACACACACACACACACACACACACACACACACACTAGTATAGTTTGACTCCCATGCAGTTGTTCTACAGTACTGAATATATTAGAAGCTACTAGTCCAGTCGTACTGGTGTGTTGGTTATTGTTACAATCTTAGATAGAAAGCACAGCCTCCAACTCAACTCCTGTCCCCACCCCTACCCACAGCCCCCACCTCAACTCCTGTCCCCACAGCCCCCACCTCAACTCCTGTCCCCACACCTACCCACAGCCCCCACCTCAACTCCTGTCCCCACACCTACCCACAGCCCCCACCTCAACTCCTGTCCCCACAGCCCCCACCTCAACTCCTGTCCCCACACCTACCCACAGCCCCCACCTCAACTCCTGTCCCCACACCTACCCACAGCCCCCACCTCAACTCCTGTCCCCACAGCCCCCACCTCAACTCCTGTCCCCACAGCCCCCACCTCAACTCGTGTCCCCACACCTACCCACAGCCCCCACCTCAACTCCTGTCCCCACACCTCCTGATGGACAACTTCTACTTGAAGAACCACTTTCAGCATCGTAAGCCCCTCCCTCACAGTCCCAAAGACCAGCCCACCCCCAAATAGACAGCCAATGGTAGAAGAGAAAGAAAGAGCATGCAGGGCAGAGCATTGGATGGATACATGCTTGTGCCTTTACACAACGGACCAAACTCTAACCAACCAGCAACTGATCAGTCACTTATTAATAATGTACTGAAACCAGCTTGTGTGATGAGGATGATGATAATAATATGTTGAGTGAGTGATATGATTTATATATATATATATTTAGTCAATGAAGCGCAAGTGATATATTTGTGTGTGTGTGTGTTTGAGCTTGTGAGCGCATGCTTGCATGTAAGGCGTGTGTATATTTGCTTAAGTGTGTGAGTGCGTACTTGTGAGTGTGTGTGTTGAGAGCACAGCTCCACAGATTGACGTGATATAGAAATGGTGATCATGCGACTGGTTAGTGACAACGACAGAAAAAGTATTTCATACAATGATATTTACATATAAACTTTTGAAACCGCTAAATACACATCCTTTC
Source organism: Salvelinus namaycush (assembly GCF_016432855.1). NCBI lineage: Eukaryota > Metazoa > Chordata > Actinopteri > Salmoniformes > Salmonidae > Salvelinus > Salvelinus namaycush. The sequence continues at coordinate 16,209,183 of NC_052333.1, read as the reverse complement.
GTTCGTTCGAGTATTATTTTCATTATTACTATTATTTACCAACCAGCCCAGAACATTGATATATTATTGGTTATTATTACTATCCATAGAACTAATCACCTTTGTACAGCGTAAAGGAGCAACCCAGACAGCTAGCCGCTAGCCCTGTGTTAGCATACAGCACCAGGGTCGTATTCATTGACACACAACGGAAAACGTTGTAAAACATTTTGCAATGGAATACGGAAATGTGCATTTCTTATTGGACCAGGTAGTCTTAGGTCCAGGTAGTCCTTCTCCCTGTTTCAGTCTGTTTTCTTTGTTGGTGCCTAATGAATACAACCCAGGGATGTAGCGGAGGGTAAACACTCGTAATCTGTTGTTTAAACACCCCTTTACTTGGTGAACAGTGTTTACACAACTACTACGATCAGGTAGCGTTGTTAGCATTAGCTAACGTTTATGTTACCCCAGCGGTTTGTTTACCCACCATTTTATTTAACACTATATCCCTGGTTAGAATCCCTTGCTAACTACCAGTGAATGCTGCCACAACGTTGTCCTGAGGTTGTCAGAGCGTTGTGGGAGGGTTCCCCTACTCTGATTGGCCAAGCACAGAGAGAGGGGTCCAAGCCATGTGTGTGTGTGTGTGTGTGTGTGTGTGTGTGTGTGTGTGTGTGTGTGTGTGTGTGTGTGTGTGTGTGTGTGTGTGAGAGAGAGAGAGAGCACCAGGACAATGGAAGGCACTACAATAGAGACCTTTCCTCTAACCTTTGACCCCAGTGTCTGTGTGGCCAATCAGATGACACTCTCTTTCCTCTGTTTGTCTCTGTCTCTTCTTCTCCACCATCCCTCTTTCACTTGGCTCATTCGCTCCGTGGAACAGACACTAGAGTATTGTGCTGGAACACCGGATAAGAGCTTGTGTTTTTACAAAATAATCAGTTCATTACATCATCAGAACAATAATCATATAATATCAATAACATTTACTTAAAAATAAAAAAAATTGTGTATCACGTTTTTATGTATTTTTTCCCAGCTGATATATTTATTTTGTTATTTTTTTTAAATGTATTTATATTTTTTAAAGAAATGTTTGAGTCCATGGAGAGACGGGCACTCTCAGGAACAACTGACATGGAGGACAGGAGCATAGGAGAAAAGAGAGGGAGGAAGATATGGGAGAAGGATAGGAAGGAGATGTGAAGCGACAGGACGGGAAGGCAGCTGGAGAAATAAGCATCTCTCTCTCTCTGTGTGTTATGCGTAGAACTCCTCCTGTTTGTCAGCTTTCTGGTAGGTGACGGTGGCCTGCTTGGGTTCCTCCAGCGTGTAGCTGCCTTCATCTTTCTTCTTCATCCTGTACACCAGCAACATGACCAGGAACGCTGCGAACAGGGCCCCCACCACGCCCCCCACTATCACCGCTGTGGAGGGAGAGATAGAGGAAGGGATGGCGGGGAGAGGGAGGGAGGGACAGAGCGAGAGGAAGGGAGAAAGAAAGAAAGAAAGAAAGAAAGAAAGAAAGAAAGAAAGAGGAAGGGGGAAACAGAGAGAGAGAGACATATGGTCAAACAATGTAGAACTCAGTCTGAATAGGACAAAAGATTGAGAACATGTAAAGAACAGAGACACATACACTAATGCCATGCAAGTGGTTGAAGTGGGCTAGTGCTGACCACTGGTATACAGACCACTGGTATACAGACCACTGGTATACAGACCACTGGTATACAGACCACTGGTATACAGACCACTGGTATACAGACCACTGGTATACAGACCACTGGTAAACAGACCACTGGTATACAGACCACTGGTATACAGACCACTGGTGTCTCTAATTGTCTACTGCTTCTATATGCCTTCTGGAGAATATGGAATCTAAATAGATTAAAATATAATAAAATTACCCCGGTACGGTAAATTGAATGAGTTTAGTGAGTACCGGCATCTTCAAGTACCACTTTAAGCACTGCAGGCAATGCTAACATATGAACTGACGTCTGACATGATCATCTATTATACCCCAAGCTGTGTGTATTTACATAGTATCTACATAGTACACGCTATCATGTGTCATGACCGTCCCTACATATTAAGATCCTGTGTCACTAAGACACACAAATCATGTGTGGTCTACTGTTCCTACATACTACAACACACTAACAGCATGTGTGTCCAGCGCACAGACACACGAAGGACACAGTTAGCCTGCTTTGACTCCTGCTCTTTACCGATCACCACGAAGTCAGCGAAAACCACCGCCAGCAGGCAAGCAATCAGAATGGCTGGGGGAGAGACAGACAGCCAATCAGAATAAAGACAAAAGCTACGCCGTCAGAAGAATACGGAGAGAAAGAGAGAGAAGGAGTGAGAGAGATGAGTAGAGGGAAAGAGAGAGAAGGAGTGAGAGAGACGAGTAGAGGGAAAGAGAGAGAAGGAGTGAGATATACTAGTAGAGGGAAAGAGAGAGAAGGCGTGAGATATACTAGTAGAGGGAAAGAGAGAGAAGGCGTGAGAGAGACTAGTAGAGGGAAAGAGAGAGAAGGCGTGAGAGAGACGAGTAGAGGGAAAGAGAGAGAAGGAGTGAGAGAGACGAGTAGAGGGAAAGAGAGAGAAGGAGTGAGAGAGACTAGTAGAGGGAAAGAGAGAGAAGGCGTGAGAGAGACTAGTAGAGGGAAAGAGAGAGAAGGAGTGAGAGAGACGAGTAGAGGGAAAGAGAGAAGGCGTGAGAGAGACGAGTAGAGGGAAAGAGAGAGAAGGCGTGAGAGAGACTAGTAGAGGGAAAGAGAGAGAAGGCGTGAGAGAGACGAGTAGAGGGAAAGAGAGAGAAGGCGTGAGAGAGACGAGTAGAGGGAAAGAGAGAGAAGGCGTGAGAGAGACGAGTAGAGGGAAAGAGAGAGAAGGCGTGAGAGAGACGAGTAGAGGGAAAGAGAGAGAGAAGTGAGAGAGACGAGTAGAGGGAAAGAGAGAGAAGGAGTGAGAGAGACGAGTAGAGGGAAAGAGAGAGAAGGAGTGAGAGAGACGAGTAGAGGGAAAGAGAGAGAAGGCGTGAGAGAGACGAGTAGAGGGAAAGAGAGAGAAGGAGTGAGAGAGACGAGTAGAGGGAAAGAGAGAGAAGGAGTGAGAGAGACGAGTAGAGGGAAAGAGAGAGAAGGAGTGAGAGAGACGAGTAGAGGGAAAGAGAGAGAAGGAGTGAGAGAGACGAGTAGAGGGAAAGAGAGAGAAGGCGTGAGAGAGACGAGTAGAGGGAAAGAGAGAGAAGGCGTGAGAGAGACGAGTAGAGGGAAAGAGAGAGAGAAGTGAGAGAGACGAGTAGAGGGAAAGAGAGAGAAGGAGTGAGAGAGACGAGTAGAGGGAAAGAGAGAGAAGGAGTGAGAGAGACGAGTAGAGGGAAAGAGAGAGAGAAGTGAGAGAGACGAGTAGAGGGAAAGAGAGAGAGAAGTGAGAGAGACTAGCAGAGGGAAAGAGAGAGAAGGCGTGAGAGAGACGAGTAGAGGGAAAGAGAGAGAAGGAGTGAGAGAGACTAGTAGAGGGAAAGAGAGAGAGAAGTGAGAGAGACGAGTAGAGGGAAAGAGAGAGAAGGAGTGAGAGAGACGAGTAGAGGGAAAGAGAGAGAAGGAGTGAGAGAGACTAGTAGAGGGAAAGAGAGAGAGAAGTGAGAGAGACTAGTAGAGGGAAAGAGAGAGAAGGAGTGAGATATACTAGTAGAGGGAAAGAGAGAGAAGGAGTGAGAGAGACGAGTAGAGGGAAATAGAGAGAAGGCGTGAGAGAGACTAGTAGAGGGAAAGAGAGAGAAGGAGTGAGAGAGACTAGTAGAGGGAAAGAGAGAGAGAAGTGAGAGAGACGAGTAGAGGGAAAGAGAGAGAAGGCGTGAGAGAGACGAGTAGAGGGAAAGAGAGAGAAGGAGTGAGAGAGACTAGTAGAGGGAAAGAGAGAGAAGGAGTGAGATATACTAGTAGAGGGAAAGAGAGAGGAGTGAGAGAGACGAGTAGAGGGAAAGAGAGAGAAGGAGTGAGATATACTAGTAGAGGGAAAGAGAGAGGAGTGAGAGAGAAAAAGTAGAGGGAAAGAGAGAGAAGGAGTGAGAGAGACGAGTAGAGGGAAAGAGAGAGGAGTGAGAGAGACTAGCAGAGGGAAAGAGAGAGAAGGAGTGAGAGAGCCTAGTAGAGGGAAATGGGTGGTTTGCTATGGGTGGTTTAATTTTTCAGACCGACCGACAGACAGTGTTGTGTGTGTGTGTGTGTGTCCTCACCTATCAGAACCTCCTTCCTCTCCAAGATGTTCTTCTGAGGAAGTTGAGCGGCAGAACTTCCTGTGTTAATTGTGTTGCCAATCAGATCAGGTTCTGCCCCAGTCTCCATGCCACGGCCACGCCCAACAACCTCATTGCCCTGGCGACGGTCCTCCTCCCGGATCTCAAAGTCTCCGCTGGGTCCATTAACCCCTAATTCATTGTTCTGAGAGAGAGACAGAAAGAGGGACAGAGAGAGAGACAGAAAGAGGGACAGAGAGAGAGACAGAAAGAGGGACAGAGAGAGAGAGAGAAAGAGGGACAGAGAGAGAGACATAAAGAGGGACAGAGAGAGAGACATAAAGAGGGACAGAGAGAGAGACAGAAAGAGGGACAGAGAGAGAGACAGAAAGAGGGACAGAGAGAGAGACAGAAAGAGGGACAGAGAGAGAGACAGAAAGAGGGACAGAGAGAGAGACAGAAAGAGGGACAGAGAGAGAGACAGAAAGAGGGACAGAGAGAGAGACATAAAGAGGGACAGAGAGAGAGACATAAAGAGAGACAGAGAGAGAGACATAAAGAGGGACAGAGAGAGAGACATAAAGAGGGACAGAGAGAGAGACATAAAGAGGGACAGAGAGAGAGAGAAAGAGGGGCAGAGAGAGAGACAGAAAGAGGGACAGAGAGAGAGACAGAAAGAGGGACAGAGAGAGAGACAGAAAGAGGGACAGAGAGAGAGATAGAAAGAGGGACAGAGAGAGAGACAGAAAGAGAGAGAGAAAGAGGGACAGAGAGAGAGAGAGAAAGAGGGACAGAGAGAGAGAGAAAGAGGGACAGAGAGAGAGACAGAAAGAGGGACAGAGAGAGAGACAGAAAGAGGGACAGAGAGAGAGACAGAAAGAGAGACAGAGAGAGAGAGAAAGAGGGACATAGAGAGAGACAGAAAGAGGGACAGAGAGAGAGACAGAAAGAGGGACAGAGAGAGAGACAGAAAGAGGGACAGAGAGAGAGACATAAAGAGGGACAGAGAGAAAGACAGAAAGAGGGACAGAGAGAAAGACAGAAAGAGGGACAGAGAGAAAGAAAGAGGGACAGAGAGAGAGAAAGAGGGACAGAGAGAGAGAAAGAGGGACAGAGAGAGAGAGAAAGAGGGACAGAGAGAGAGCAAAATAAAGAGAAAGGAAGTGAGAGAGAGAGAAAGACACACAATTACCATGTCAGTTCAGATAGATTGGTGATCGGGGAAAGGGGATACCTAGTCAGTTGTACAACTGAATGAGAACCTAAATAAACGTCACATTATCTCCAGAAGCTGTGGAGTGTTTCAGCCTATTTAGCTGGATGCTAATCATGTAATTAATCATTAACAATGCTACTAACGAGGAGCCTCGGTCTTAACGAGGACCACCTGTGTCTCTCACTCCACATGTGATGGATAAATACACACAGGATACACACAAACACACACCATTGTCGTAGAGGGCTGCTGTGGGCGTGTGCTCCTCTCTGTGGGTGTGGCTTTAGTAGGCGTGGTCACCAGAACACTGGGCCTAAAGGGGGTGGAGCTAGACCTCTCAGTTAGGGCTGGGCCAATCATAGTGGGTGGAGCTGTTGTCTCTGGGAGGGGTGTGGTCTCTGTCTCTGTAGTGGTCACTTCTTCCTCTTCTTCTTCTTCTGTGGTGGTCTCCATAGGCATACTGGTGGTGGGGTCTGGGGACAGGTAGACATCCTCGTCCTCTTCTTCTGTGGTGACCAGGTCCTGCACGCCACTAGAGGGTGCTGCGCTCTCCGCCAGAGGCGTCGCTGTGCTGGTGGTCGCCATGGGAACAGCCGCCGGGCCACGGGGTGAGATGGTGGTCTGGGCGGCTCTCGCTCTTTCACGTTCTCTTTCTCGTTCCCTCTCTATTTCCCGTTGCCTCTCTCTCTCTCGTTCTCTCTCCCTCTCCTTTTCTCTCTCCCTCTCTCTATCCCTCTCCCGCTCTCGTTCTCTCTCCCGCTCCATCTCCCTTACTCTCTCTCTTTCCCTCTCCCTCTCTCTCTCCCTCCCTCTCTCCCACTCTATCCCACTCTCCCCCTCTCCCTCAGTGGGTAGTGGGGTGGGGAGAGCGTCAGGGTTGGGATTGGGCTCGGCTGCAGGTGGGGCTGAGGGGGCGGGGCCAGTGGCCTGGGTGGTGGAAAGGGGGAGGGGCTCCTCAGTGGTGAAAGACACACCCACCGCTGTAGGGTTGACCTTCACCTCTGGAACTATGGAGAGAAAGAAAGAGGGAAGGAGAGGGATTAACTGTTAAACTAAATATGAACAAAAAAACGTATCAGAGTGAGAGGAAATGAGAGAGATAGAATGGCTAAATACAGTCATAGAAGCTAATCTGAAACAGAAATAGAATGGCTAAATACAGTCATAGAAGCTAATCTGAAACAGAAATAGAATGGCTAAATACAGTCATAGAAGCTAATCTGAAACAGAAATAGAATGGCTAAATACAGTCATAGAAGCTAATCTGAAACAAACAAAGGCCTCTTACAAATAAGCGTTATGGAGGTAATTCTACACACACACACACTGGTGCATTAACCAAACATGGGAACTGGACACAGACACAGAACACACTCAAACTAAAACACACACAATGGCCTGTCTGCATGAGATCATCTGATCTGCTGTCTGTAATCAGATTACAGTAAATAAGATCACTTCATCTGGGTGGAGACCTGGCTACTGGGAGGGTGTGTGCACGCGTTCAGTCTGAGTGTTCAGTTCCTGTGTTTCGTTAATGCAAGGCCGTGTATGTGTGCGTTTATGCGTGTGTATGTGTGCGTTTATGTGTGTGTAGTCCCTGTGTTTAATTTGACCTCAGATTTGGGGTTGGGAGTCAGAGCTGCAGATTTAAACACAGCAGCTGTCACCTCTTAAACCAACAGGCTGCAGAGAATTCACAAACACACAATCTAACATAGGCCCCCTACACGTTCAAACATGCCTATGTACACACACACACACACACACACACACACACACACACACACACACACACACACACACACACACACACACACACACACCACACACTACACACTCACAGCCAGATCCAGAGCCTGAGAAGAGGTCTTCATCATCATAGAACTCATCTCCAGAAGAACCTTCTAGATCTATAGACGGAACCCAGGTCTGACCCTGGAGAGAAAGAAAAGACAGGTTATTCTTCTCTCTGTTTGTTTTGTTCATTTCATCCATCATAGAAAAGTTAGTTAGATGATACTACTTTCAGAATGATAAAGCCAAAGAGATGAGAGGAACTATCCATTAGGGAAAAAGAAGAAGAGACAGAGACTAGAAAATAGAAGAGAGAGATGGACCATTATCTTCCATTAACAGGAGAGAGAAGACAAGGCATCTGTTTCTCTCTCTCACACGAGAGACTGTCAATCTGTTCTATTGAGTTCTATAACTGACCACTATTGAGTTGAGTATAAGTACTATTGTAGAGTCTAAACCAAAGCTGAAAGTTTGGCAGGCCAAAGTTGTTTTTAGTTCTATAATGGCTTAGAGATGAGAAGAGCTGTTTGTTGGTAATCTCAATAATTGGATGTTGGATACATAACAATGTCTGTCATATTTTTATACAGCCCAGAAACACTGTTTCACCTGAGAGTTACATACAGTCAGAAAAATAGCAAACGATGAGAGAGACGTTTCATTACCAGCATAAAACCAAAACACACCACAACCATAGTACACCACAATAATCCAGGTAGGTACATTAGAACAGCTCATCTACATTTCAAAACAAACTGGGATTTACAAACTGGGATGACCTCCCGGGTGGCGCAGTGGTCTAGGGCACTGCATCGCAGTGCTAGCTGCGCCACCAGAGTCTCTGGGTTCACGCCCAGGCTCTGTCGCAGCCGGCCGCAACCAGGAGGTCCGTGGGGCGACGCACAATTGGCATAGCGTCGTCCGGGTTAGGGAGGGTTTGGCCGGTAGGGATACCCTTGTCTCAGTATGTAAATGTAATAAAAATGTATGCACTCTACTGTAAGTCGCTCTGGATAAGAGCGTCTGCTAAATGACTAAAATGTAAAATGTAAAAAATTTAAACAAACGCAGATTAACAAGCTGTGCACTGCGTTTGTCTTTTAACTGGGATTTAAACAAACGCAGATTAACAAGCTGTGCACTGCGTTTGTCTTTTAACTGGGATTTATGCTACTGTCTGGTCCTGTGGTCGTGCTGTGATGACCTAGCCACCCCAAACTCAGGTCAAGAGAAAGGTGACAGGGTCATGGTGAGCTCCCGCCAGCCTGAATGTCCTCACCTCCACCCTCTCTGACCTTCCCCAAAACGGTTAAGTCGCCTACGGCTGAGGACATGCCACTTCATATGGCTATTGGGAATAGGGATGTTAGATATGGGGTGACTTGGAAAGATGTGGGGTGGTTTATGGTAGATATGATAGGTTCAGGGTAGATACTGTAGATTTTATTTGGATAATTACTGTAGTACTATCAGCTAGCTTCCTACTGTTCCTTATAAACTGTTGTGTAAGCAGTCATCATATCATAAAGTCAACATCTGGCAGGCAGGAAGAAACAGGCAGACACACAGACAGACAGTGCCAGTTAGCTAGTGTAATCTCACTGCTCTCTGCCTCCAGGAAACACAAAGGAAATTTGATGCCACTGAAAGCCAATTAAACCATCATGGAATGTAGAAAGTAGAACCCTGACCTCAGTGAGGCACTACTTGCTTCACTATGGACCGTACTAGAACCACATTTCAACTGGAACGCTATTCACTCTATAATGCACTATTTCTGGCACCCTATCCCCTGTATAGTGTCCAGCTTTTGGTCAGAAGTAGTGCTTTTTCCTCTTATAGTGCACTCCTTTTAATGCGCTGTGCTTTAGTTATAGTAGTAGTGCACTACAGGGAATAGATTTTCTCTGAGTGATTAGTGCTTTTTGAGGTCAGTTTGGATTATTCAAAAAGAATCACGTTTTTCTATTTAGTTTTTGATACTTTTTTAAACATTGAATGCGTTATGAAATAATGACTTTAAAGTGATTCAAATGCCAAAATATTGAAAACATTCCATTGTCTCTGTCAGGTCCACATTGGGTAAACATCAATAGAAAAATAGGAAATTACTATGAAATATGTATATGTATTTCTTTGTTTTTAAAGTCATTATCTCATTTCTGATCAGGCAGTAGCATCCAGCCAGCCAGCTAGACAACCATCTACCGTTATCTCTGATCAGGCAGTAGCATCCAGCCAGCTAGACAACCATCTACCGTTATCTCTGATCAGGCAGTAGCATCCAGCCAGCTAGACAACCATCTACCGTTATCTCTGATCAGGCAGTAGCATCCAGCCAGCTAGACAACCATCTACCGTTATCTCTGATCAGACAGTAGCATCCAGCCAGCTAGACAACCATCTACCGTTATCTCTGATCAGGCAGTAGCATCCAGCCAGCTAGACAACCATCTACCGTTATCTCTGATCAGGCAGTAGCATCCAGCCAGCTAGACAACCATCTACCGTTATCTCTGATCAGGCAGTAGCATCCAGCCAGCTAGACAACCATCTACCGTTATCTCTGATCAGACAGTAGCATCCAGCCAGCTAGACAACCATCTACCGTTATCTCTGATCAGACAGTAGCATCCAGCCAGCTAGACAACCATCTACCGTTATCTCTGATCAGGCAGTAGCATCCAGCCAGCTAGACAACCATCTACCGTTATCTCTGATCAGACAATAGCATCCAGCCAGCTAGACAACCATCTACCGTTATCTCTGATCAGACAGTAGCATCCAGCCAGCTAGACAACCATCTACCGTTATCTCTGATCAGGCAGTAGCATCCAGCCAGCTAGACAACCATCTACCGTTATCTCTGATCAGGCAGTAGCATCCAGCCAGCTAGACAACCATCTACCGTTATCTCTGATCAGACAGTAGCATCCAGCCAGCTAGACAACCATCTACCGTTATCTCTGATCAGACAGTAGCATCCAGCCAGCTAGACAACCATCTACCGTTATCTCTGATCAGGCAGTAGCATCCAGCCAGCTAGACAACCATCTACCGTTATCTCTGATCAGACAATAGCATCCAGCCAGCTAGACAACCATCTACCGTTATCTCTGATCAGACAGTAGCATCCAGCCAGCTAGACAACCATCTACCGTTATCTCTGATCAGGCAGTAGCATCCAGCCAGCTAGACAACCATCTACCGTTATCTCTGATCAGACAGTAGCATCCAGCCAGCTAGACAACCATCTACCGTTATCTCTGATCAGACAGTAGCATCCAGCCAGCTAGACAACCATCTACCGTTATCTCTGATCAGACAGTAGCATCCAGCCAGCTAGACAACCATCTACCGTTATCTCTGATCAGACAATAGCATCCAGCCAGCTAGACAACCATCTACCGTTATCTCTGATCAGACAGTAGCATCCAGCCAGCTAGACAACCATCTACCGTTATCTCTGATCAGGCAGTAGCATCCAGCCAGCTAGACAACCATCTACCGTTATCTCTGATCAGACAGTAGCATCCAGCCAGCTAGACAACCATCTACCGTTATCTCTGATCAGACAGTAGCATCCAGCCAGCTAGACAACCATCTACCGTTATCTCTGATCAGACAGTAGCATCCAGCCAGCTAGACAACCATCTACCGTTATCTCTGATCAGACAGTAGCATCCAGCCAGCTAGACAACCATCTACCGTTATCTCTGATCAGACAGTAGCATCCAGCCAGCTAGACAACCATCTACCGTTATCTCTGTGCTCCCAGTCTTTGAGTCATCCTACTTAGTTAGGCTAGTAGCTGCCTAAGTATGCTGCAGAGCTGTCTGAAAATAATTGTACTAGTTCTTCAAAGTACATAAGGTATATATTCAAGACTGCTTATTACTACAACTATCAATCGGGCAGAGCTACCTCACGAAGGGTCACTAACCCTCGTCTGTACATTCCTCTCTTATGCGGTCTGTGTAGACCATCCGTCTCTGTCCAAGCCGGGAAGAACAGGTGCAATGGATTATGGTCATTGTAGTTAATAACCACGTTTCTACGCTGAACTAGGTTGAATATTTGCCTAATGAAAACTCCCAGCGTCCCACATACAGTCGTTCTTGATTTGATTTCTCTCGTGAATGATTTGATTTCTCTCGTGAATGATTTGATTTCTCTCGTGAATGATTTGATTTCTCTAGAGAATGATTTGATTTCTCTCGTGAATGATTTGATTTCTCTCGTGAATGATTTGATTTCTCTCGTGAATGATTTGATTTCTCTAGAGAATGATTTGATTTCTCTCGTGAATGATTTAATTTCTCTAGAGAAACGGCGCGCTGAGCTCACAAAAAAAAGAACTAAAATGTAATTCAACTAATTGAATTGACTCAACACTACCTCTGAGATAGAACTATAAGAGATCGAAAGATATAGGTCCAAATGAAAGTTCTTACAAATGGGAGAATTACTAAATGTTGTTTTGATTCTCTGAGCAGGTCTGTAGAGAAACAACATTCACATGGGAGTCAGGAAGTTTGAAAGTAGGCTGAACCTTTCTTTTATTGCAGGGCTACTGTTACTAGCAAACCCAACGATCAGTCAGCACTGAAAAGTGCTGAAAAGACATCTCAAACCGTTCATGGCAGCAGTGTGTGTGTGTGTGTGTGTGTCTATAGCAAGGATCTGTTTTACAATGAGGCCCGTTGCTAGGAGCAACCTCTGCCTTTCACAGAAATTCACATCTCCCACAGTGAAGCAACCACACACACAACCTTAAATGAACACACACGCAAACACAACTTATACGTACACACATGACTGTAACTAAATAGGCAGGAGTTACGTAACACCAAATAAACAACCCAAAAACAAGTTAAAAACAGACTGTTTCTCTCCTCCAGCTCTCGCCCTTCATCGGTCTCCCTATATCTTTCCTTTCATCTGTTTTTCTCCCTTATCTATCCCTCCTTCTCTCTTTATCTCTCTCTCCCACACCCTCTCTCCCAATCCTTCTCTGATTGTTGTTGGAGCTGTGTCAACAACCCCCTCCTTCCTCTCCTCTCATCCTCCCATATTTCCCCTCCTCCTCAGGCTAGCTGTGAGAGACTGTCCCTTGAAGAAGCCTCTCACATACCACCCCTGATTACACACACACACACACACACACACACACACACACACACACACACACACACACACACACACACACACACACACACACACACACACACACACACACACACACACACACACACACACACACACACACGTACTGTGTTTCACGCCTGCTTTGTTTTCCTCTGTGTTCAGTCTGAGTAAGCATGTAGGTTATGTCTGTGTGTGTTTATGATGTGTATGTGAGAGAGAGATAGAGAAGGACAGAGAGATGCATGTCTATAGAATTGTTTATGTATGTATATCCTTTATGTTTATTCTATGTTTATCCTTCTACAGTAATGTCTCTACATCCGCAGGGTCAATATATATGAGTGCATATTACAAATGTAAATGTATGGTATGACCTAATTCTGGAGTGTGTTACTCTGTGTATAATGACAGGGTGTGTGTACATACGTATGTCTGTGCTCGTATAAACAAGTGTGTGAGAGTGTATGTAATCACAGGGTTTGTTTGTGGTGTGTGTGTGTGTGTGTGTGTGTGTGTGTGTGTGTGTGTGTGTGTGTGTGTGTGTGTGTGTGTGTGTGTGTGTGTGTGTGTGTGATGTGATTTTGGGTGGCGAATACAGCCGAGGCTGCAGTTTGTCTGCACACAGACAGTCAGGAAAGTCAGCTAAAAACAGAAGCACATGTACGCTATACAACACAACGGTAGTTAACACACCACACTGAGAGGTGGACACACACACATACAATGCATTATGATGTGGTTATAATGAATGTACGACTTGTCATGAGCATGTATGACATTCTTATAATGTCTTATGAATATATCTTGAAGTGTAACAAATATCGTGAACACATGGATGTTAATTAACCTCTTGGAACTATAGGGGGTGCTGTTCCGCATTAGCATATTTGGGTCTCCAAATTAAACTGCCTCGTGCTAAATTCTTGATCGTACAATATGCATATTATTGTTATTATTGGATAGAAAACACTTTATAGTTTCTATAGCCGTTGGAATTTTGTCTCTGAGTGGTACAGAACAATATCTACAGCACTTTTCATGACAGGGGTCAGATTTCAGAAATTTTTACCCCTGATCTGGAGTCTGTTTTTAAGGCGACAGTGAATGCTATGAAGAAACCGACACTGCCTACGTCTTCCTCTGGGTGTCTGTACGTCATCACGTTTTGAATGGAATCGATTGCACAATCCCAGCCCATATAAAACCACAAAACGTGGGAGTACACTCTCTTTTGTTCGCGCGTCACAAGCGGGATGGACATCGGACTTGCCTCATTCCAAATCGTTGTTTAACCAGTAATATTTCTCTGGTCATGTTTTTACTCGTTATAGTTGTTAAAAACATCATAATGTAGTTAATTTGAACCGTTTTATAGCAATTTATATCCGTTTAGTGCGATTCTGAGGAATTTCTTTGTCGTGCACTTTTTAGCTTTGGGAACGTTTCGGGGGTCTCGGTCGTTGGTAGTGGACATTTCGAAGGACAGAGGACATCTATCGACCAAAAGAAATTTATAACATAGAAAGGATACATTGCCCAAGAATCTGATGGAAGAACAGCTCAAAGTAAGCAATATTTAATATGATAAATCGTTGTTCTGTCGAAATATTTTAAACGCATATTTCGCCATTTTGTTTGGTATAGCTTCACTTGGCGAACCCTGTATTGAAAAGTAAGGATAATTTTAAAAATGTAAGTCAGCGGTTGCATTAAGAACTAATTTGTCTTTCGATTCCTGTCAACTCTGTATTTTTTAGTCAAGTATATGATTAGCTTTCGATTAAACTAGATCACTCTGAAAGCTGACGTCCCTCATTTTGATGCTTGAGTTGTGACTATTTCCATTGTATAACCACGGTTTTGTATGGCTAAATATGCACATTTTCGAACAAACTGTATATGTATGTTGTAAAATGATGTTACAGGAGTGTCATCGGAAGAATTCTGAGAAGGTTAGTGAAAAAATTAATATATTTTGGCGATGATAACGTTATAGCTCCCTTTGCCTTGAATTCATGCTCTACTAACGTTTGCACATGTGGTATGCTAACTTATCGATTTATTGTGTTTTCGCTGAAAAACGCTTAGAAAATCTGAAATATGGTCTGAAATCACAAGAACTGTGTCTTTCCATTGCTATGCTTTGTCTATTTTTATGAAATGTTTTATGATGAGTAAATTGGTCATACACGTTGCTCTATCTAGTAATTCTAGTCGATTTGTGATGGTCGGTGCAATTGTAAACTGTGATTTCTACCTGAAATATGCACTTTTTTCTAACAACACCTATCCTATACCATAAATATGTTATCAGACTGTCATCTGATGAGTTTTTTTCTTGGTTTGTGGCTATCAATATCTTAGTTTAGCCGAATTGGTGATAGCTAGTGGTGGAGAGAGAAAATGGTGGACAAAGAAAGATGGTGTATTTTGCTAACGTGGTTAGCTAATAGATTTACATATTGTGTCTTCCCTGTAAAACATTTTAAAAAACAGAAATGATGGGTTTATTCACAAGATCTGTATCTTTCATCTGGTGTCTTGGACTTGTGATTTAATGATATTTAGATGCTACTATTTACTTGTGAAGCTATGCTAGCGATGCTAATCAGTGTGGGGGGGGTGGGGGGTGATCCCGGATACGGGGTTGAGAGGCGGTAAAAGTTAAAAGCAGGATCCGAAAGGTCAAGTGAGCCAGCTAAAGGTCAAGTGAGCCAGCTAAAGGTCAAGTGAGCCAGCTAAAGGTCAAGTGAGCCAGCTAAAGGTCAAGTGAGCCAGCTAACTTCTGGGTTGTTACATACAAGTCAGTCTTTGTTTCAAGTCAAACTTATGGTGTTCTTTCAGAATGTTTAGGAAAGTTAGCTGGCTAACTCTTTCATCCTGTTTTGTGACAGTTCTACCCCTCAGTAACCCCACCCTTATTCAATGCACTGTAATGTGTAATGTGTAGACTGTAGCAGATAGAACCGTAGGGTATAGAGCAGAAATTCTACATGCCAGTGAATCATATCCATTCTACACAACACATTATTATCTAGCCATTCGGTTCCATGACGTTGCACCCTCCAGTCTATAATAAGCCCCTTTGTTTTTGAAGTTAACTGTTGTTATAAGTTGCTGTATGAATGACATGTTATTTTAAGTCCAGGCTTTTCCTGTCTTTACTGTTTTCCAGTGTGTGTGTGTGTCTGCGTGAGTGTGTGTGTGCGTGCGTGCGTGCGTGCGTGCGTGCGTGCGTGTGAGCGTGCGCGCATGTTTTTCTGGTTTCTAACAGGCTGATCCTGCTAGGTCAACCAGCTCCCTGCTCTCTCTCACAGAGACAGGGAGCTAAACTGTGATTCACATCAAAATACATATCCTGCTACATCGGATTAGAGGCTAGTGGTTCATAACACACAGTCTGCTACACAGGAGTAGAGGCTAGTGGTTCATAACACACAGTCTTCTACACAGGACTAGAGGCTAGTGGTTCATAACACACAGTCTGCTACACAGGAGTAGAGGCTAGTGGTTCATAACACACAGTCTGCTACAGAGGACTAGAGGCTAGTGGTTCATAACACACAGTCTGCTACAGAGGACTAGAGGCTAGTGGTTCATAACACACAGTCTGCTATAGAGGACTAGAGGCTAGTGGTTCATAACACACAGTCTGCTACACAGGACTAGAGGCTAGTGGTTCATAACACACAGTCTGCTACAGAGGACTAGAGGCTAGTGGTTCATAACACACAGTCTGCTACACAGGACTAGAGGCTAGTGGTTCATAACACACAGTCTGCTACACAGGACTAGAGGCTAGTGGTTCATAACACACAGTCTGCTACAGAGGACTAGAGGCTAGTGGTTCATAACACACAGTCTGCTACAGAGGACTAGAGGCTAGTGGTTCATAACACACAGTCTGCTACACAGGACTAGAGGCTAGTGGTTCATAACACACAGTCTGCTACACAGGACTAGAGGCTAGTGGTTCATAACACACAGTCTGCTACAGAGGACTAGAGGCTAGTGGTTCATAACACACAGTCTGCTACAGAGGACTAGAGGCTAGTGGTTCATAACACACAGTCTGCTACACAGGAGTAGAGGCTAGTGGTTCATAACACACAGTCTGCTACACAGGAGTAGAGGCTAGTGGTTCATAACACACAGTCTGCTACACAAGAGTAGAGGCTAGTGGTTCATAACACACAGTCTGCTACACAAGAGTAGAGGCTAATGGTTCATAACACACAGTCTGCTACACAGGAGTAGAGGCTAGTGGTTCATAACACACAGTCTGCTACACAGGAGTAGAGGCTAGTGGTTCATAACACACAGTCTGCTACACAGGAGTAGAGGCTAGTGGTTCATAACACACAGTCTGCTACACAGGACTAGAGGCTAGTGGTTCTATGTCAATACTTTGCATATGTATGAATTCCATAACTGTTGATGTGCAAAACTGTTTTCCAGTCCCAGCTCAAGCTTATTATTTTGTGTTCCTGATAACTGCATGCTCTGGTTTAGTGCTTTATGATTGCCTCAAGCAATTACAGGCTCCCGAGTGGCGCAGCGGTCTAAGGCACTGCATCTCAGTGCTAGAGGCATCACTACAGACCCTGGTTTGATTCCAGGCTGTATCACAACCGGCCGTGATTGGGAGTCCCATAGGGCGGCGCACAATTGGCCCAGAGTCGTCTGGGTTTGGCTGGGGTAGGCCATCATTGAACCTCTACTCAGACGACACCATTCTGTATACATCTGGCCCTTCTTTGGACACTGTGTTAACAAACCTCCAAACGAGCTCCAATGCCATTCAACAACTTCCGTGGCCTCCAACTGCACTTAAACGCTAGTAAAACTAAATGCATGCTCTTCAACCGATCGCTGCCCGCCCGACTAGCATCACTACTCTGGACGGTTCTGACTTAGAATATGTGGACAACTACAAATACCTAGGTGTCTGGCTAGACTGTAAACTCTCCTTCCAGACTCACATTAAGCATCTCCAATACAAAATTAAATCTAGAATCGGCTTCCTATTTCGCAACAAAGCTTCCTTCACTCATGCTGCCAAACATACCCTCGTAAAACTGACTATCCTGCCGATCCTTGACTTTGGCGATGTCATTTACAAAATAGCCTCCAACACTCTACTCAGTAAATTGGATGTAGTTTATCCGTTTTGTCACCAAAGCCCCATATACCACCCACCACTGCGACCTGTATGCTCACGTTGGCTGGCCCTCGCTACATATTCGTCGCCAAACCCACTGGCACCAGGTCATCTATAAGTCTTTGCTAGGTAAAGCCCCGCCTTATCTCAGCTCACTGGTCACCATAGCAACACCCACCCGTAGCACGCCCTCCAGCAGGTATATTTCCCTGGTCATCCCCAAAGCCAACACCTGCTTTGGCCGCCTTTCCTTCCAGTTCTCTGCTGCCAATGACTGGAACGAATTGTAAAAATCACTGAAGCTGGAGACATATCTCCCTCACTAACTTTGTCAGAGCAGCTTACCGATCACTGTACCTGTACACAGCCCATCTGTAAATAGCCCACCCAACTACCTCATCCCCATATTGTTATTTATTTTTGCTCTTTTGCACCCCAGTATCCCTACTTGCACATCATCATCTGCACATCTATCACTCCAGTGTTAATGTTAAATTATAATTATTTTGTCACTATGGCCTATTTATTGCCATTCCTCCCTAATCTTACTACATTTGCACACACTGTATATATATTTTTATATTGTGTTATTAACTGTACGTTTGTTTATCCCATGTGTAACTCTGTGTTGTTGTTTTTGTCAAACTGCTTTGCTTTATCTTGGCAAAGGTCGCAGTTGTAAATGAGAACTTGTTCTCAAATAAAGGTGAAATAAAATAATAAAAAGCCAATGCGTTTATCAGGAGTTTATACGTGTAGTAATATGGTGACTCCGGTAGTCAGTCGAGCGGTGTTTCCTCCGACACATTGGTGTGGCTGACATCCAGGTTAAGCGAGCAGTGTGATAAAAAGTAGATGCACAGGCAGGTCATGTTTCAGAGGACGCATGACTCGACCGTCGCCTCTCTCTCTCTCGAGCCCATTGAGGAGTTGCAGAGATGAGCCAAGGGACCTAAAACAGGGTAGAAAATACACTTGTGCCCATACCACCCTGAACACGCCTGCTCAGGGTCGGGTCTGGTTAGTATCGGGATGGGAAACCACCTGGGAATACCAGGTGCCGTAAGCTAAATATAAATAAAACATTTAATCATTTTTTTTGTTGTTGATTAGATTGATATTCAACCCCGAGTCAGGGGTTTTCCTATCAACTTGTGTGTTTCACTGGGGACGGGGGGGTTGAAAACATTCTGAAATATATAAAAATGTATGTCCCCCCACCTCTAAAACCAAAGTTGTGTCCCTGCCCTAAGTCAACACCTTAGAATTCCCTTTGGCAGTGATTACAGCTGTAAGTCTTTCTGGGTAAGTCTAAGAGCTTTGCAAACCTGGATGGTACAATATTTGCCCATTATTCTTTTTAAAATTCTAAAAGCTCTGTCAAGTTGGTTGTTGATCATTGCTAGACAGTCATTTTCAAGTCTTGCCATAGATGTTCAAGCTGATTTAAGTCAAAACTGTAACTAGGCCACTCAGGAACATTTAATGTCTTCTTGGTAAGTAACTCCAGTGTATATTTGGCCTTGCATTTTAGGTTATTGTCCTGTTGAAAGGTGAATTTGTCTCCCAGTGTCTGTCAGAATGCAAACTCTATTCCTTTTATTTTTATCCTAAAAAACTCCCTAATCCTTGCCGATGACAAGTACCCATAACATGATGCAGCCACCACCATGCTTGAAAATATGAAAAGTGGTACTCAGTGATGTGTTGTGTTGGCCCAAGCATAATGCTTTGTATTCAGGGCAAAAAGTTATTTTTTTGCAGTATTACTTTAATGCACAGGTGTCAAACTCATTCCACGGAGGGCCGAGTGTCTGCGGGTTTTCGCTCCTCCCTTGTACTTGATTGATGAATTAACATCACTAATTAGTTAGGAACTCCCCACACCTGGTTGTCTAGGGCTTAATTGAAAGGAAAACCCAAAAACCTGCAGACACTAGGCCCTCCATGGAATGAGTTTGACACCCCTGCTTTAATGCCTTATTGCAAACAGGATGCATGTTTTGGAATATTTTTTATTCTGTACAATCTTCCTTCTTTTCACTCTGTCATTTAGGTAACTATAATGTTTTTGATCCATCCTCAGTTCTCTCCTATCACAGCCATTAAACTCTGTAACTGTTTTAAAGTCACCATTGGCATCATGATAAAAATCACTGAGCAGTTTCCTTCCTCTCCATCAACTGAGTTAGGAAGGACACCTGTATCTTTGTAGTGACTGGGTGTATTGATACATCATCCAACGTGTAATTAATAACTAAACCATGCTCAAAGGGATATTCAATGTCTGCTTCTTTTTTTTACCCATCTAGCAATAGGTGCCCTTCTTTGAGAGGCATGGGAAAACCTCCCTGGTCTTTGTGGTTGAATCTGTGTGTCACGTTCATGGTATTGATGAGACCAAGGCGCAGCGTGATATGAATACATACTTCTTTTAATGAAGAAATAAACACTAAACAAAACGAACGTGAAGCTATATAAACCGAGTGCTGACAGGCAACTACACATAGACAAGAATCCACGAATACCAAAGGGAAAATGGCTACCTAAATATGATCCCCAATCAGAGACAACGATAAACAGCTGCCTCTGATTGGGAACCAATTCAGGCCACCATAGACCTACATATGCCTAGACTTACAAACACACCTAGACATGAAAACAAACCTAGGCAATACAAAACAATCATACCCACCCTCGTCACACCCTGACCTGACCAAAATAATATAGAAAACATAGAATACTAAGGTCAGGGCGTGACACTGTGCTTGAAATTCACTGCTCGACTGAGGGACCTTAAAAGATAATTGTATGTGTGGGGTACAGAGATGGGTAGTCATTCAAAAATCATGTTAAACACTATTATTGCCCCCAGAGTTAATCTGTGCAACTTATTATCTAACTTGTTAAGTACATTTTTACTCCTGAACTTATTTAGGCCATGTCACGTTCCTGACCTGTTTTCTGTTGTTTGGTATGTGTTTAGTTGGTCAGGACGTGAGTTTGGGTGGGCAGTCTATGTTTTCTGTTTCTATGTTGGTTTAGGGTGACCTGATATGGCTCTCAATTAGAGGCAGGTGGTTTTCATTTCCTCTGATTGAGAGTCATATAAAGGTAGGTGTTTTCACACTGTTTGTTTGTGGGTGATTGTTCCTGTGTCTGTGTAATCCACATGGGACTGTTTCGTTTGTTCGTTCGTTTTAGGTAGTCTGTTCCTGTTCTTGCGTCCTTCGTCTATATGTAAGTTCGTTTGTTTCAGGTCTGTTGCCTTCGTTTATTGTTTTGTAGTTTGTTCTAGTGTTTTGTCAGTGTTTCGTCTGTTTGTAATAAATAGTTATGTATTCATCACCCGCTGCGCCTTGGTCCATTCATACACCACCAGATGAACGTTACAGAATCACCCACCAAACCCAGATCAAGCAGCGGGTTAACGGACAGCAACGACAGCAGCAGTGGGTCAAGGAGGATTGGACATGGGAAGAGATTCTGGACGGAGAAGGACCCTGGGCAGAGCCAGAGGAGTGTCGCCGTCCCAAGGCGGAGCTGGAGGCATCTAAAGCGGAGAGGCGACGATATGAGGAGGCAGCACGGAAGCAAGGCTGGAAGCCCGCAAGTACAACCCAAACATTTCTTGGGGGGGGGGGGGGGGCTAAAGGGTAGTGTGGCGAAGTCAGGTAGGAGACCTGCGCCAACTTCCCGGGCTTACCGTGGAGAGCGAGAGTACGGGCAGACACCGTGTTACGCAGTGGAGCGCATGGTGTCTCCTGTACGTGTTCATAGCCCGGTGCGGGTTATTCCACCTCCCCGCACTAGCCGGGCTAGAGTGAGCATTGAGTCAAGTGCCATGAAGCCGGCTCAACATATCTGGCCTCCAGTACGTCTCCTCGGGCCGGTGTACATGGCACCAGCCTTACGCATGGTGTCCCCGGTTCGCCAACACAGCCCAGTGCGGGTTATTCCACCTCCCCGCACTGGACGGGCTACGGGGAGCATGCAACCAGGTAAGGTTGGGCAGGCTCAGTGCTCAAGGGAGCCAGTACGCCTGCACGGTCCGGTATATCCGGCGCCACCTTCCCGCCCCAGCTCAGTACCACCAGTGCCTACATCACGCACCAGGCTTCCAGTGCGTCTCCAGAGCCCTGTTCCTCCTCCACGCACTCTCCCTGTGGTGCGTGTCTCAAGCTCAGTGCCTCCAATTTCGGCACCACGCATCAAGCCTCCTGTGCGTCTCCAGAGCCCTGTACGCACTGTTCCTTCTCCCCGCACTCGCCCTGAGGTGCGTGCCCTCAGCCCGGTACCTCCAGTTCCGGTACCACGCACCAGGCCTACTGTGCGCCTCAGCAGGTCAGAGTCGGCTGTCTGCCCAACGCCGCATGCACTGCTCGTCTGCCCAGCGCCGTCTGAGCCATCTGTCTGCCCAGCGCCGTCTGAGCCATCCGTCTGCCCAGCGCCGTCTGAGCCATCCGTCTGCCACGAGCCATTAGAGCCGCCCGTCTGCCACGAGCCATTAGAGCCGCCCGTCTGTCCCGAGCCATTAGAGCCGTCCTTCAGTCAGGAGCCGCTAGAGCCGTCCTTCAGTCAGGAGCTGCCAGAGCCGCCAGCCAGTCAGGAGCTGCCAGAGCCGCCAGCCAGTCAGGAGCTGCCAGAGCCGCCAGCCAGTCAGGAGCTGCCAGAGCCGCCAGCCAGTCAGGAGCTGCCAGAGCCGCCAGCCAGTCAGGAGCTGCCAGAGCCGCCAGCCAGTCAGGAGCTGCCAGAGCCGCCAGCCAGTCAGGAGCTGCCAGAGCCGCCAGCCAGTCAGGAGCTGCCAGATCCGCCAGCCAGTCAGGAGCTGCCAGAACCGCCAGCCAGTCAGGAGCTGCCAGAACCGCCAGCCAGTCAGGAGCTGCCAGAGCTGCCCTACAGTCATGAGCTGCCCTCCAGTCATGAGCTGCCCTCCAGTCATGAGCTGCCCTCCAGTCATGAGCTGCCCTCCAGTCCGGAGCTGCCACCCAGTCCGGAGCTGCCACCCAGTCCGGAGCTGCCACCCAGTCCGGAGCTGCCACCCAGTCCGGAGCTGCCACCCAGTCCGGAGCTGCCACCCAGTCCGGAGCTGCCACCCAGTCCGGAGCTGCCACCCAGTCCGGAGCTGCCACTCAGTCCGGAGCTGCCATTAGTACAGAGTTGTCCCTCTGTCCTAAGCTACCTCTCTGTCCGGAGCTACCTCTCTGTCCGGAGCTACCTCTCTGTCCGGAGCTACCTCTCTGTCCTGAGCTACCTCTCTGTCCTGAGCTACCTCTCTGTCCTGAGCTACCTCTCTGTCCTGAGCTACCTCTCTGTCCTGAGCTACCTCTCTGTCCTGAGCTGTCTCCTCTATGTAGGAGGGGCCTTAGTGAAGGTTCCTGGACCATGGTCGGGGGCGAGGGTCGCCACTCAAAGGACGCGAAGGAGAGGGACAAAGACAGTGGTGGAGTGGTGTCCTCGTCCACCGCCGGAGCCGCCACCGCGGACAGATGCCCACCCAGACCCTCCCCTTGAGTTTTAGGGGTGCGCCCGGAGTTCGCACCTTGAGGGGGGGGTTCTGTCACGTTCCTGACCTGTTTTCTGTTGTTTGGTATGTGTTTAGTTGGTCAGGACGTGAGTTTGGGTGGGCAGTCTATGTTTTCTGTTTCTATGTTGGTTTAGGGTGACCTGATATGGCTCTCAATTAGAGGCAGGTGGTTTTCATTTCCTCTGATTGAGAGTCATATTAAGGTAGGTGTTTTCACACTGTTTGTTTGTGGGTGATTGTTCCTGTGTCTGTGTAATCCACATGGGACTGTTTCGTTTGTTCGTTCGTTTTAGGTAGTCTGTTCCTGTTCTTGCGTCCTTCGTCTATATGTAAGTTCGTTTGTTTCAGGTCTGTTGCCTTCGTTTATTGTTTTGTAGTTTGTTCTAGTGTTTTGTCAGTGTTTCGTCTGTTTGTAATAAATAGTTATGTATTCATCACCCGCTGCGCCTTGGTCCATTCATACACCACCAGATGAACGTTACAGGCCATAACAAAGGGGTTGAATACTTATTGACTCAAGACTCAAGATTTTCATTTTTGATGAATTTTTTTAAAATTCTAAAAACATAATTCCACTTTGACATTATGGGATATTGTGTGTACAACAGTGACACAAAATCTAAATTCAATCAATTTTAAAATCAGGCTGTAACACAACAGAATGTGGAAAACAGTCAAAGGGTGTGAATACTTTCTGAAGGCACTACATACTGTATGTGGCACAAGCGAGAATCAAATCCACAACCTTGGTGTTGCACCATGCTGAGCTACAGTGAGTGGACTAACACATTTAGAAAACAGGTCATTTAGCCATATTGTCCTGTGTCCATCACAGTTCCAACCCCCTCTCTGCATCTATCTATCCTCTTCCTCTCCCTCCTGTCTTCAACAGCTGGTTGACTTGGGTGGCAGCCAGGCTTGGTCACGGAGTTTGAGAGAGAAAGAATGGGTGGCAGGTAGCCTAGCGATTTAGTTCGTTGGGCCAGTAACCGAAAGGCCGAAGGTTGGAATCCCCGAGCCGGCTAAGTGAAAAATCTGTTGATGTGCCCAAGGCACTTAACCCTAATTGCTCCTGTAAGTCACTCTGGAGAAGAGTGTCTGCTAAATGACTACAATGTAAAAAGAGAGAAAGAGAGAGAGGAAGACAGAGGTGGAGGTATTGTGTGTGTGTGTGTGTGTGAGGAGTGTGACAGAGCGATTGGGTTACCAGGTGATGACCTCGTTTAGACACCTGCCACCTTCAGCAGAGATTAACACAGAAACCCTTCGCATGCACGCACACACATACACTTGGCAGCGAAACCAAGTTTCAGCGGGACCAGTATCTTAATCCTGTCAAGGTAGAGTTAGGGGACAGAGAGAATCCTGTAACAGCGATGGTAGCTTAACTCTGCATACATCGGTTGGGTTTGTCCTAACAGAACTCGGCTAGGCGGACGTCTGTGATCGCATACTCCCTGAAGACCTTCACTTGAAAAACGAGAAAAAAAGCACCAATATTACTGTTTGTCCCTCTTGAGCCACTGTAGCAACAACATAGCCAGAAACACTTCCTCAAAATAGTCTGAATTTATCTAAGATGAATCAAGAAATGTGTCATTAATTTTGACGTTTTTGCCGAGGTCTTGGTCATGCAGTTTTACATCTAACTAAGATGTCTGGTGCCGTATTTCTCAAGTGAAAAAATGTGCAGAAAAACAAACACTTCCTGTTCACACTCCTACTAGGAGTAGTACTGTTGACAAATCAAAGACGAAGGAGCATAGACTTTGGCTACCGAACTTCGACTTGCCTCAAGAAAAAATGGTGTGCTCACGAATATCCGAGAAAAAAACTATCAAAGCCTGCTAATTGAGTTATGAAACTCTGACAGACCTAACGGTTTGATAGAAAAACAGCTGGAGAACCATTGTTTTTATACGCCACTTAGCAGAGGCTTTTATCCAAAGCGACACACAGCAGAGTGGGTGCATACATGTTTTGTATGTACATGTGATCCCTGTGGGAAGTAGAACCCACAGCCTTGACGTTGATAGCGCCAGTCTTAAAGAGTCCCAAAATAATAACATATCTGCTTATGTGTACAATAACATATATGTCTAAAGAGGAGAGGGGTGGACATAGAACAAGTAGGGAGATGGATGGAGAGAGGAGGAGGAGGATGGAGAGAGGAGGATGGTGAGAGGAGGAGGAGGATGGTGAGAGGAAGAGGAGGATGGTGAGAGAAAATACAAGAGCTGCAGCAGTCAGATGTATATCTGTATGTAGGAGCCAGCTGTTACACTAATCCACCAATCCAACAGGATTATAGACCACGTCACACAGAGAGAGAGACAGATAGAGAGAGAGAGAGAGAGAGACACAGTGACAGAGACAAAGAGAGCGAGAGCGAGAGTGACAGAGACAGAGGGACAGAGACGGAATCGTATTCCATTATATATGACTTTATGAAAGATGCATCAGACCGTGTGTTTGTGTGTGATGTCTTACTATTCTGTCTGCCAACAACGCCCTCAGACACAGTGTGTGTGTGTGTGTGTGTGTGTGTGTGTGTGAGATTATAGCCTAGCTGAATGGCTTGTTTCACCAGGCCAGTAGGAGGGCGTGGCTCCTGTGGTCTTCACTGTTCTGGTGTTCCTAAGAAACTTTTCAAAAGGCTTCAAAAATGTGCTTGTGTGTGAAAGAGAACCCCATGGACCAAGCTTCCTTTGTGTGTGTGTGAGCGAGCAAAATAATGTGTGTGTGTGTGTGAGAGAGTTTGTGGGGAGGGAGGGTGAAGAACTTATAGCAAAGAAATCAATGTTGACCTTTAAACTTTTGAATAGATTGGCTGGCCAGAGGGCAACACACGTTGATGATAATCCCATTTGTCTGACAGATTAATCAGAATCACAAGAGATACATATTATAAGACTCATGTGATCTATTCATTACAGAAATGACAACAGGGAGAAAAAGAAAATAGGGTAAGGAGAGAGAGAGAGAGAAGGGGTAGAGAAAAAGCGAGAGAAGAGAGAGAGAGAGAAGGGGTAGAGAAAAAGCGAGAAGAGAGAGAGAGAAGGGGCAGAGAAGAAGCGAGAGAAGAGAGAGAGAGAGAGAAGGGGTAGAGAAAAAGTGAGAGGAGAGAGAGAAGGGGTAGAGAAAAAGCGAGAGAAGAGAGGGAGAGAGAGAGAGAGAGAGAGAGAGAGAGAGAGGTAGAGAGAGAGAGAGAGAGAGAGAGGTAGAGAGAGAGAGGTAGAGAGAGAGAGGTAGAGAGAGAGGTAGAGAGAGAGGTAGAGAGAGAGAGAGAGAGAGAGAGAGAGAGAGAGAGGTAGAGAGGGGTAGAGCGAGAGAGAGGTAGAGAGAGGTAGAGAGAGAGTAGAGAGAGAGGTAGAGAGAGGTAGAGAGAGGTAGAGAGAGAGTAGAGAGAGAGGTAGAGAGAGAGAGAGAGAGAGAGAGAGAGAGAGAGAGAGAGAGCGGTAGAGAGAGAGAGGGGGGGGGGTAGAGGTAGAGAGAGGTAGAGAGAGAGAGAGAGGTAGAGAGAGAGAGAGAGGGGGGGTAGAGGTAGAGAGAGGTAGAGAGAGAGAGAGAGAGAGAGAGAGAGAGAGAGAGAGAGAGAGAGAGAGGTAGAGAGGGTAAAAGGGGTAAAAGTGTTTCATCTCTGATGCAGGGAAGGAA
The DNA here is from genome assembly GCF_016432855.1 of Salvelinus namaycush. NCBI lineage: Eukaryota > Metazoa > Chordata > Actinopteri > Salmoniformes > Salmonidae > Salvelinus > Salvelinus namaycush. Next base: position 16,182,434 of record NC_052333.1, on the reverse strand, counting down.
AATATAATCAGTTCTCTGTAATTCAATCTGTAATAGAGAGAGAGGCTCCACGTCTGTGTGTGTGTGTGTGTGTGTGTGTGTGTGTGTGTGTGTGTGTGTGTGTGTGTGTGTGTGTGTGTGTGTGTGTGTGTGTGTGTGTGTGTGTGTGTGTGTGTGTGTGTGTGTGTGTAATATAAATGATACATGTGACCTACCTCACACATCCAATACTCCGACACACACACACACACACACGCCTAGACTAACTGCTCCTGTTGATTGGTGGTTCAGAGACATTTCCACCCAATCAGTCACCAGTGTGCCTCACACTGATCCCTATTGGTCAATTAACTTTGAATTCCCATAGTGTACTAAGTTAAAACCATTATAACAGGTTATGACTGATTTAAAATGGTGCTCTTAGGTTAGCAATGCTTCTCTTGGTAGTCTCTTACCAGGGTTGTGTTCATTTGGCACAATACATGAGAAAATGTTTTGAAATGGAAGAGGTACTATCTCAACTTGTCTAATAAAAGACGCTCATTTTCTTTTTTTAAATGTTTTCCTGTTTAGTGCCTAATGAATGCTACCCATGTCTGAGCCCATGCCATTGTAAGTACTATTTATGAATGAACTTGAATGTCTTCATGAGACTTTCAATATTAGCTGCACCTCAACAGATAATACTGAACAATAAAATAGCACACCATTTATGGCACCCTTATCTCCCCCCCTCTCTAATCCTTTCCAGGTTGTTCTGTCCATTCAATCCCTCTCAGCTCTACTAAGCTCTTTATAAACATCCGTTAACCACCACTCTATCTTTCTACTGCTGACCCTTCCTACTGTACCTCTCCTTTTCCCTCTACCCATCTCTCCCTCTCCCTCTACCCATCTCTCCCTCTACCCATCTCTCCCTCTCCCCATCTCTCCCTCTCCCCATCTCTCCCTCTACCCATCTCTCCCTCTCCCTCTACCCATCTCTCCCTCTACCTCTACCCATCTCCTTCTCCCTCTACCCATCTCCTTCTCCCTCTACCCATCTCTCCCTCTCCCTCTCCTTCTCCCTCTCCTTCTCCCTCTACCCATCTCTCCCTCTACCCATCTCCTTCTCCCTCTACCCATCTCCTTCTCCCTCTACCCATCTCCTTCTCCCTCTACCCATCTCTCCCTCTCCTTCTCCCTCTACCCATCTCTCCCTCTCCTTCTCCCTCTACCCATCTCTCCCTCTCCTTCTCCCTCTACCCATCTCTCCCTCTCCCTCTCCTTCTCCCTCTACCCATCTCTCCCTCTACCCATCTCCTTCTCCCTCTACCTCTCCCTCCCTCTACCTCTCCCTCCCTCATAACTTGGCTGCTACTAACTTCTCTCTCTGAGTCTATATGCCCCCCCCCCCCCCCCCCCCCTCTCCTTAATGTAGTGCGTCTGGCGAATGTGAGTCAGTCTGTCTGGACTCAGTATATCATCATATCACATGACAACTCCATTCAGTAGGGACAAGACAATATCAATCACACACACACACACACACGTCTCTGTGGCCTGGCTCCCTGCTGGTTGAGATTAGGGGTAATCCAGAACTGTTGGGATGAAAGATTAAGAATGAATTACCTGCTGCTGGTGAGACAGAGAGAGAGCGAGGGTGAGACAGAGAGAAAGAGAGAGAGAGAGAGAGAGAGGGTGAGACAGAGAGAGAGAGAGAGCGAAAGGGTGAGAGAGAGGGTGAGGGTGTGTATCATTCATGTCTGTGCGTGTATGAGAAGCCTGAAACTATAGACAGCCTGTATTTTTTTTACACATTTACTTAACTAGTTAAGTCAGTTAAGAACAAATTGTTATTTTCAATGACAACCTAGGAACAGTGGGTTAACTGCCTTGTTCAGGGGCAGAACAACAGATTTGTACCTTGTCAGCTCGGGGATTCATGCATGCTTGCAGTGTGTGTGTCACAGGAGGTTGGTGGCACCTTAATTGGGGAGGACGGGCTCGTGGTAATGACTGGAGTGGAATCAGTGGAATGGTATCAAATACATCAAACACATGGTTTCCACATGGTTTCCATGTGTTTGATGCCATTTCATTTGCTCCGTTCCAGACATTATTATGAGCCGTCCTCCCCTCAGCAGCCTCCACTGGTGTGTGTATCATCCATTTCTGTCTCCTCATGCAGACACACACACACACACCGATCATTAACTTCAGTAGCTCATTCAGGCTGCAAACGCCTTGGAAAGAACCATCTAAAGAGCTGGGGTTTAAAGGTCAACCCAAGGGGTTCTAGCACACACACACACTAGTGTCTACGGCTACGTTTATACTTTGCTTTGAAGCACAAAATCTATTCCCTATAACGCCAGACATTGAGTCCATAATCAAGGATTATCTTTTTCATTCAGGCAGTATAGTAATAGTTCAGATTAAGACATTAACCAATCAACTAAGAATTTCCTTACAGCATTACACTTAGTTCTCTGTCAGAGTCGCAGAACGTAACAAGGTATACAGATACAACATTACATTGTAATATGGTGCACTTGGATTTTGAAAAATATATATAAAAATACCTTTTTCTTGTTTGTTTAAGGGTAATCTGTTTCTGTGGTGACACAGATGGAGGCTGAATGTCTGATGGTTGTTCATGAGGATAACAGTGGTTCCACCTGATCAGGCCTGTTTAGTCTAATGTTCTGGTGACCCACAACATACTCTCTATAACACACTATAGAACAGTACATTACATATAGTAACATCGACGACACAATGGGCAATACTTGCATCTACACACGGTCATCTGTGGTTAAACTCTACATGAGCATCTGTGGTCGAAATCTGATCCTTCTCTAGTAATGGAGGAAGAAGGAGGGATGGGAGATGTAAGGAAGGAGGGAGAGGGAAAAATAGGGGAGAGAGATGTACTAAGAGAGAGATAGATTGAGAGCAAGATGTAAATAGGGAATCTCTGAGATAGCGAGTAGAGATGTAAAAATGGAGGGATGGGGAGGGAGAGGGGGACTGAGGGATGGGAGAGGGGGAGTGAGGGATGGGAAGAGACGGTTGTAGCAGGAGCTTCTAACCTCGTTCACTCCTCTGTCGGGACATCGGCTAAATTATTCAAAAACACACACAGGAAGCCCCCCCCCCCCTTCTCAGACAAAGCTCAAAGGCCAGATCTACAAATACACACTTCCTGTGTCCAGCAACATAACCCCACAACATATCAACACACACATGCACAAATCAAGACTAACTGTGAAATGCTTACTCAAGGGCCCTTCCCAACAATGCAGAGAGAAAATAAGAGAAATGATGGAAAAATAATAAAATGAGGACTAAATACACGAGTACTAGTACGAGTTGATGTGCAGGGGTACGAGGTAATGAGGTAGATATGTACATAGGGCAATATGGCAAAAACTGAAAACACAAAGCAGACCAAACTCTTTGGTCCTTTAAAAACCTGCTGTATGTAAGATCGTGTGTTCTACAGCCTGAAAAAGAAACACGTGACTCTGGATGACAACATGATTGTGTTTGTTTTCAACATTAGGGCGGTTTTCCTAAAGAAGGTAAATCAGCTTTGTGGGGTTTTTTCTTCTTGGCACGACACTTACGAGTATCGCAATACAGGTAGGGATAAAGTGTCTAGGCAACAGGATAGATAATAAACAGTAGCAGCAGCGTATGTGGTGAGTCAAAAGAGTTAGTGCAAAAGGGTCAATGCAGATAGTTACAGATTGGGGATCATATTTAGGCAGCCTTTTTCCACCTGTTGTGTGTGGATCTTGTTTTTGTATTGTTGCTTTTTTAGCCCTACAAAGCTGTACGTTTAATTTGTTACTCTTTCTTGTTTTGTGCCGGTTATCGTAAATAAATAATGATTAACCTACCCCATGCTGCATCTATCTTGGTCCGCCCATCCTTCCAACAACGATCGTTACGGGGCCTCTGTATGCCTATGTAGATATTCCATTAAAAATCTGCCGTTTCCAGCTACAATAGTCATTTACAACATTAACAATGTCTACACTGCATTTCTGATCAATTTGATGTTATTTTAATGCACAACTTTTTTTGCTTTTCTTTCAAAAACAAGAACATTTCTAAGTCCCCAAACTTCTGAACGGTAGTGTGTACATACATACACACGGTATACCGCCCAAGCTTAACGCACACACATGGATCCATCCACATCCATCCATGTTATTGGTTACTGAGGTTAGAAGAATGCTAGTTGTCCCCAAGAGCCACGAACGAAAACACCCAAAACATGTCAAACATGCCATCTCCGTTATCCATTAAACCAAGGGTTCTAAAAGTTTTTTTGTTTTTTTACATTTCATTTTTTAATGAATATTTCTAACAGATTAAACACATTTTGGCCAAGGGACCTGTGGAATACGTTTAGAAGATAAAATACAATACGATGTAATATTATTAATAGATCATTTATGTTCTTAACCCTTGGCAACATGGAGGTTGATTGGGATATTTGGTATCTGCTCCACCAATTATCCATTCTTCAACTTAATGAGCGACTGTCTTTAAAAAGCAACAAATCCCTTTGAAGACGGCCTGTGGAATTGATATGAGTCAGAAACAGTTATTCTAGTGTCAAAATTGACTACAAAGTGTAAATAGGATGATTTCTATCATAAAGTCAGTCTCTTCTAAAACAGAGTTTGGGTTTGATTGCCCACTAACATTGGAGGAACATCTGTGGTGATTGCACTCTATCCAATAGGATGAGTGAGACAGACCTGCCCAGCAGCTCCGACTGTTTACATAAGACAACACGTCGCACATTTAACTTGAGAAATATTGCCCCAAACACCCTAGTTAGATGTAAAATTGCCCAACTAAAACATCCTTGGCAAAAACGTCAAAATGAATGCCATATTTCTTGAGTTATCTTAGATTCATTCTGGGGGTTTTTAAAACGTGAAATAGGCTTCCAGTGTCTCATGGGGGGACAAACATTAACCAAACGTGGAATCGGTCAGGAAACACCTCCAAGACTGAAAATGTGTTTTTATAATGAGTAAGAGAAAAACACACGTGCCAATCGACTTGTTCAGTGGCTCTTTAACACTTCTTGTATTCCCCTCCAATTTTTTTGTTTTTTTCCTAAACGCACTGGAATTTAAAGCATGAATCCTTAGTTGCTACATCGATCTTTGGTATGGAATACCACAGTATACCCATTGATTCTTGAAGAAAATAACTTAGAAATGCCTCATGAGCTTAGTTCAATTGTCGTACCTCATCAGAACCCAAAATTTCAGCTTGTTTTACTCCAATGTTTGTGAACAATGTAAATGTAAACAAACACTATATAGCCTCAAAACATGGTTAAAACTACAATTTTGATGTCATGGATGGTCATTCCTTGCATCTATAGCTCTGTTTATAAATTTGAGAGTGGTTACATTTCTCCAGGCCCATCCCTCAGATTTTTTACCAAAACAGAGTAGAATTGCAGGAAATTAGCTAGAAAACTGCAACATTTTCTCTCTGATGCCAAGAGGAGGACCTTTAAAATGTTCCTTTCCAGGGCCCGAGACTTGGTTCATCCGGCCATGCACTGCCGAAGTCATAGTAAAACTCCTTGTATGCTATTTTTATCTCACTTGAATTATGAGGGGGTCCCTGATGTATTTGCCAGCACAAAAGGGGTCCCCGGTCTGAAAAAGTTTGAGAAGCCCTGCATAAACGGTATCTCAAATGTTAGTCTACCTTTATCGCTCCTGCCTCTCCTGCTGGGAAGCTGAATTTCAGAGTTCCCTACAGGGCGGATCAGATTTCTGACCACACCCATCTGGTCTCCTTGGTAACCTAATTACCATGATCGCTACGGAAACACGTGAGACAGATAGAGAGAGAGATGGAGGGAGAGAGAGGCAAAGAGAGGAGAGGAAGGATACATGCACGTCACCAAACACACATGCAAGGAAGAGAAGCAGACAACTGAGAAGGAATAGAGGTGAAAGATGCATCACACACACACACACACACACACAGAATCACACACACACACCCACTAAAAAACCTATATGTTTATGTGAGGGAGTGCCCTGTTTCTGGTTTATATTTATAGTGAAGCCCCAAAACAGAGATCCCAGAATGCTTTGTGGTTTTGGAGACAGTACGCTGCTGCTGCTGCTCTCTAATTTACAGTCCTGTTATAGAATGCACACACACAGTTTCTCTCAGTGTGCATAAATGCACGTGCACACTAAACACAGGGAGGTTGAGGGAGAGAGAGATAAAGAGAGGGATATGGATAGAGAGGGAGGTTGCGGGAGAGAGAGATAAAGAGAGGGATATGGATAGAAAGGGAGGTTGCGGGAGAGAGATAAAAAGAGAGGGATATGGATAGAGAGGGAGGTTGCGGGAGAAAGATAAAGAGAAGGATATGGATAGAGAGGGAGGTTGAGGGAGAGAGAGATAAAGAGAGGGATATGGATAGAGAGGGAGGTTGCGGGAGAGAGAGATAAAGAGAAGGATATGGATAGAGAGGGAGGTTGAGGGAGAGAGAGATAAAGAGAGGGATATGGATAGAGAGGGAGGTTGCGGGAGAGAGAGCTAAAGAGAGGGATATGGATAGAGAGGGAGGTTGCGGGAGAGAGAGATAAAGAGAGGGATATGGATAGAGAGGGAGGTTGAAGGAAAGAGAGATAAAGAGAGGGATATGGATAGAGAGGGAGGTTGAAGGAGAGAGAGATCAAGAGAGGGACATGGATAGAGAGGGAGGTTGAAGTAGAGAGAGATAAAGAGAGGGATATGGATAGAGAGGGAGGTTGCGGGAGAGAGAGATAAAGAGAGGGATATGGATAGAGAGGGAGGTTGAAGGAGAGAGAGATAAAGAGAGGGATATGGATAGAGGGGGGGGTTGCGGGAGAGAGATAAAAAGAGGGATATGGATAGAGAGGGAGGTTGAAGGAGAGAGAGATAAAGAGAGAGGGATATGGATAGAGAGGGAGGTTGCGGGAGAGAGATAAAAAGAGAGGGATATGGATAGAGGGAGGTTGAAGGAGAGAGATAAAGATAGGGATATGGATAGAGAGGGAGGTTGATGGAGAGAGAGATAAAGATAGCGATATGGATAGAGAGGAAGGTTGCGGGAGAGAGATAAAAAGAGAGGGATATGGATAGAGAGGGAGGTTGCGGGAGAGAGATAAAAAGAGAGGGATATGGATAGAGGGAGGTTGAAGGAGAGAGATAAAGATAGGGATATGGATAGAGAGGGAGGTTGATGGAGAGAGAGATAAAGATAGCGATATGGATAGAGAGGGAGGTTGCGGGAGAGAGAGATAAAGAGAGGGATATGGATAGAGAGGGAGGTTGAAGGAGAGAGAGATAAAGAGAGGGATATGGATAGAGAGGGAGGTTGAAGGAGAGAGAGATAAAGAGAGGGATATGGATAGAGAGGGAGGTTGCGGGAGAGAGAGATAAAGAGAGGGATATGGATAGAGAGGGAGGTTGCGGGAGAAAGATAAAGAGAAGGATATGGATAGAGAGGGAGGTTGAGGGAGAGAGAGATAAAGAGAGGGATATGGATAGAGAGGGAGGTTGCGGGAGAGAGAGATAAAGAGAAGGATATGGATAGAGAGGGAGGTTGAGGGAGAGAGAGATAAAGAGAGGGATATGGATAGAGAGGGAGGTTGCGGGAGAGAGAGCTAAAGAGAGGGATATGGATAGAGAGGGAGGTTGCGGGAGAGAGAGATAAAGAGAGGGATATGGATAGAGAGGGAGGTTGAAGGAAAGAGAGATAAAGAGAGGGATATGGATAGAGAGGGAGGTTGAAGGAGAGAGAGATCAAGAGAGGGACATGGATAGAGAGGGAGGTTGAAGTAGAGAGAGATAAAGAGAGGGATATGGATAGAGAGGGAGGTTGCGGGAGAGAGAGATAAAGAGAGGGATATGGATAGAGAGGGAGGTTGAAGGAGAGAGAGATAAAGAGAGGGATATGGATAGAGGGGGGGGGTTGCGGGAGAGAGATAAAAAGAGGGATATGGATAGAGAGGGAGGTTGAAGGAGAGAGAGATAAAGAGAGAGGGATATGGATAGAGAGGGAGGTTGCGGGAGAGAGATAAAAAGAGAGGGATATGGATAGAGGGAGGTTGAAGGAGAGAGATAAAGATAGGGATATGGATAGAGAGGGAGGTTGATGGAGAGAGAGATAAAGATAGCGATATGGATAGAGAGGAAGGTTGCGGGAGAGAGATAAAAAGAGAGGGATATGGATAGAGAGGGAGGTTGCGGGAGAGAGATAAAAAGAGAGGGATATGGATAGAGGGAGGTTGAAGGAGAGAGATAAAGATAGGGATATGGATAGAGAGGGAGGTTGATGGAGAGAGAGATAAAGATAGCGATATGGATAGAGAGGGAGGTTGCGGGAGAGAGAGATAAAGAGAGGGATATGGATAGAGAGGGAGGTTGAAGGAGAGAGAGATAAAGAGAGGGATATGGATAGAGAGGGAGGTTGAAGGAGAGAGAGATAAAGAGAGGGATATGGATAGAGAGGGAGGTTGCGGGAGAGAGATAAAAAGAGAGGGATATGGATAGAGAGGGAGGTTGAAGGAGAGAGAGATAAAGAGAGGGATATGGATAGAGAGGGAGGTTGAGGGAGAGAGAGATAAAGAGAGGGATATGGATAGAGAGGGAGGTTGCGGGAGAGAGATAAAAAGAGAGGGAATGGATAGAGGGAGGTTGAAGGAGAGAGAGATAAAGAGAGGGATATGGATAGAGAGGGAGGTTGAGGGAGAGAGAGATAAAGAGAGGGATATGGATAGAGAGGGAGGTTGCGGGAGAGAGAGATAAAGAGAGGGATATGGATAGAGAGGGAGGTTGAGGGAGAGAGAGATAAAGAGAGGGATATGGATAGAGAGGGAGGTTGCGGGAGAGAGATAAAAAGAGAGGGATATGGATAGAGAGGGAGGTTGCGGGAGAGAGATAAAAAGAGAGGGATATGGATAGAGGGAGGTTGAAGGAGAGAGAGATAAAGAGAGGGATATGGATAGAGAGGGAGGTTGAGGGAGAGAGAGATAAAGAGAGGGATATGGATAGAGAGGGAGGTTGCGGGAGAGAGAGATAAAGAGAGGGATATGGATAGAGAGGGAGGTTGAGGGAGAGAGAGATAAAGAGAGGGATATGGATAGAGAGGGAGGTTGCGGGAGAGAGATAAAAAGAGAGGGATATGGATAGAGAGGGAGGTTGAGGAAGAGAGGGATATGGATAGAGAGGGAGGTTGCGGGAGAGAGATAAAGAGAAGGATATGGATAGAGAGGGAGGTTGAGGGAGAGAGAGATAAAGAGAGGGATATGGATAGAGAGGGAGGTTGCGGGAGAGAGATAAAGAGAAGGATATGGATAGAGAGGGAGGTTGAGGGAGAGAGAGATAAAGAGAGGGATATGGATAGAGAGGGAGGTTGCGGGAGAGAGAGATAAAGAGAGGGATATGGATAGAGAGGGAGGTTGAGGAAGAGAGGGATATGGATAGAGAGGGAGGTTGCGGGAGAGAGAGATAAAGAGAGGGATATGGATAGAGAGGGAGGTTGCGGGAGAGAGAGATAAAGAGAGGGATATGGATAGAGAGGGAGGTTGAGGGAGAGAGAGATAAAGAGAGATAAAGCTGTGACAGCAGCAGTAGTGTGGTTGTCATAGCGACGGCCATGGAGAGCAGGTAGAGCAGTGTCTCCTGGGAAATGAGCTACACTGGCCTCCCTCCCCCTCGCTCTCCATCCCTCTCTCCCACCATCCCTCCCTCTATTGGTCTCTTCACAGCTCTCTACATCTCACTTTACGTTCCATCCATTCATCTTCATTGTCGATTCTCTCCTTCTATTCATGTCTCCCTCCCTCCTTTTTCTTTCCTTCCTGTGCATCCCCCTCTTCCTTCTCTTGAGAATATGAGTGTGTGAGGATGTCTGCAGTACTGCCCAATTACTGAGGGTTTGTTCTGTGTGTGTGTGTGTGTGTGTGTGTGTGTGTGTGTGTGTGTGTGTGTGTGTGTGTGTGTGTGTGAGAGAGAGAGCTAAAGAGTAAAGACTGTAGTTGACTGTACCTCAAGCTGCTACATAGGCCCGTCTGTAAGCACTAACGCTACCAACACACGAACACATGCAGACCTTATACAGTAGATAGTGTGTAGATAGTGGCAGATGGATAGAGATGGGAATCTCCCTATCTGACACCAGACACACATTACACTGCAGCCTCTACATGGAGCAATTTTGCCTCGTGTGCAATAAGTCACTATTTCAGGTGAAAACACTAAGCCTGGGGAAAAAACTCCTATCCCCACACCCTATCCCCTTCCTCTAACCCCTTCCCTGTCAGTATTTAGAGAGCTGAAAATGACAGGCTAGGTGTGGGTACCATGATGATGTCATACCTCCATTAAGCATGTTGGAGGGTAGAGACATATTATGAAAGGTGTTTCTTCTGGACCTGGGGGACCACCAGACAGTCCACCTTTTTGTTTTAGCCCTGCACTAGCACACCTGACTCAACAAAACCTTTGGTTATTTGATTCAGGCGTGTCAGGTTAGTGCAGGGCTGGAACAAAGATGTGGCTTGTCTGTATGGTTGTCCCTCAGGAGAGCGAGGGGAAACACTGGTTCCACCTATTCACGGCTGTGTCCCATCACTGAACACTAGTACAATAGAGGTAAGGGGAGCCGAGGGGTAAGGAGTAGGGTTGACACATCATCACTACACTGCTTGTTATCATGGCAGGCTCAATAGACTAAAGGGTCTATCAGAGTACCAAACATGTACGCGTATGCACAGCAGTGTTCTAGAATATTGGACCGTTGGCATTCATACTTTGAATTCTCAGCTCAGCTCAAGGAATTTCTCGAGCAGTCAACACATTCAAATGAATAGAGGACGCGTACCAGAGACGCGTTGGTTGGGAATTGTGGGGAGGTGCTTGTTGGGGCTGTGCGCCCCTCGCAGATGGTGTCCTCAGAGCCGCGTAGCTATTTCACAACGGGGTGGCGGACTATCGCATCTCAGCGTCTGTGATTTTAGCTTTAGGCCAACACAGACCTACTGTAAGCCTACACACGTACAGACCTACTGTAAGCCTACACACGTACAGACCTACTGTAGGGTATAACAGAGCTCTGGATATGAGCTGAGAGCGGTTTCATTTCCTACTACTGCAGTGGAACTGGCCCCAACCCTGAAAAATGTATCCTAGGCTACATAGTGTAGTATAGGTATTATTACACACTATGACCTATATACTGTATGTGAGTTCATGCTGTTATCTGTTTCCATACCCATCTGTGTATGTGTGCCTCTATACAGATCGATGTGTGTGGTAGAGTCTGTCCTCCAAAGGAGTGAGAAGGACCCACTTCCTGTGTCAAATTTCCTCTCACATTCCACATTCTCTCTCTATCCCCCTCTCTCTCACACTATTTTCTCCCTCCCTCCGTCCTTTGCTCTCCATTGGGGGCTTGGTCTACCATTTCAGGCACAAGAAACTGATTCATTGCACGAACCAAACATGATCCTCAAAAACACCCCACTTCTCACACACACACACACACACACACACACACACACACACACACACACACACACACACACACACACTACATAAAAGCTCTCTCTCATTTCATACACACCACAAAAAAAGCTAGCACACAAACCCTGGCAGGAAAAGACAGGCAGACACACACACAAGGTCGTTGTGGGATGCAGCAGATGTCTGTGGGAAAATCACGCTTCATCTAAATTTACATGGCAGGAAATTACATCATTGCCTCATATCACAGGAAATAAATACCAATGCAGACCATCCACTAAGGATTGAACCAGGACACACACATGGCCAGTCATTCACTGGAGGCAGCAAAAGATCTGGGCAAGTAAGCCAATCTGTGTTGTGCGCCTTTGATGTGTGTGTGTGTGTGTGTGTGTGTGTGTGTGTGTGTGTGTGTGTGTGTGTGTGTGTGTGTGTGTGTGTGTGTGTGTGTGTGTGTGTGTGAGACTGTCCCCAGGGCAGGGCTTTCTTGGGTTGAGGACTCTACACAGTCTATGCAACAGATCCTACGGATCTACGTATTTTTGTGTGGCTGAAGTTTTGGAACGTGACGCAAACGGAGCTCCATACCTCCATTTGTGTAGACTGTGAAATCACTGTTGAGAGCCCTTTCCTGCGCATAGCTGAGATCACTGATGTATGTGTGATGTGACCTGTGCCAGCATGAGAAACACACCTGCCCCCGTGTGTGTGTATCATCAGGGTCAGATTAGAGGGAGGTAGGCCGCCAACAGCACCGACTGACACAGTTATTCGTATGTGTGCGGCCTGCCAAAGGCTATGGCAGCCAGCGGTACCGGCCTGGTCATTCAGCTCCGAGCACCAGGCCACCTAGACACTCCCATTAAATAGGTCACTGTAGAGCCGGGGAAATACAAGGGATTCACACGTTATCACATACAGCGCCGTCCAAGACTTGTTGGACAGCTTAGTCAAACTTGTAGTTTGAGCTCTACTCCAGCAAAATGAATCCAAGATCACATAGTGAATAAGAGGAAAAGTACAGAATGTCCCCTTTTAATGCTCCCAAGTGGCGCAGTGGTCTTAGGCACTGCATCTCAGTGCTAGAGGTATCACTACAGACCCTGGTTCGATTCAAGGCTGTATCACAACCGGCTGTGATTGGGAGTCCCATATGGCGGTGTACAATCCGGGTTAGGGTAGGCCATCATTGTAAATAAGAATGTTCTTAACTGACTTTTAACTGACTTGTCAAGTTACATAAAAAAATTAATTGGAGGATATTTTAGGCATTATGTGCTTTACCATTTTAAGCCAATAGCACTTTTGCATCCATGATGGACTGTAGACGGAATGTAGATGGACTGTAGGCTATATGACGAATGTGTTATCATACTAAGAGCACAACGAAGGACTTCTCCCGGTATGGAGGATAAATTGGTACCGGCTGGTGAGGGGGTGCTGAATGCGCATATGCGCGTGACGCACTGGTTGGTTCCGGAAGACGTGCGCATTCCTAATCAGTTCGCCTCGCGATTCCCGATGACATCATTCCCATCCCTTGCGCACCGCATCGCGTTTCCTACAGCCCACCCCTTCTTCACCACCACATACACACACCCCCTCCGGTTACCAGAGAAGCCCCTGCGTTTTCCGGACAGGCCTCGTTAGCTCTCACCTCCGCCTCGGAAATAGACGCACGCACATAAAGAGGTCAACCGGGCAGCAGATCGAACACCCCACCGTGTCCCCTCGCCGCAGTAGGCCTACGGACTCGAGCATAATTACCGGGGGATGTAAGTGAGCTCGCGAATCAGACGCCACAGAGCAGTTAACCGAATAAAGACCCGTAATAACCTAAATTAGGACGGACCCACTAATTACGCACACAACTCCCGAGTTCTCTCTGTGTGTGTGCGTAATTAGTGGGTCCCTTCTAATTGAGGTTATTACGGGTCTTTATTCGGTTAACTGCTCTTTGGCGTCTAATTCGCGAGACCTTTCTAAAAAATTAACCCCTGTCTGAGACACAAAGACCCGGGCAGAGACTGGGGCCGCGAGCCAGACGCGGGAGTCACGGGCGGCTCGCGACCAAATGTGGGTCGAGTCCAATATTTACTACCGATCACCGAGTAGTACTGCTGCCTCATTATCCACGAGCAACACACACAGGCAGACACGCACGCACACACACCAAATATATAGTTTATCAATACCCTATGGCCTATGCTATGGAACCCTAGATCCCGGACCACGTTGCGACATGATACATCCGTAGAAATGGAACAATAGAATACAAAAGACCCGGCAGACCAGTGCCCTTACCAGCGCGGAGTGAGCGAGCAGCGCCGCGAGGATCGTCATCAGACACGGCGGCAGCTTCATGCTGTGGCTGCGGGGCGCGAACCTTCACCGGGGAACAAGCGCTTCTCTCCGTAGGCAGTAGTCTCCAACTTCAGAGTGCACCGCCCCTCCTCGCGAACATCCGTCTGGCGTTTTATTAATCCGTATCGGTAAAACACTAAACCGGCGTGTGTCCTTCTCCGGTAATGGTACTAGGCATAAAACGAGTGGAGATTCCTTCTTCCTACGATGGAAGCCTTTTTCTTTCTATTATTTTGTCCCCCTCTGTTGGACCCTTCAGTGTTCAAGACCTGGTAGATATAGCCTACTACCGGGAGATGCCAGACCTCAGCTCTATCCTCCCCCTCTCTGTCGAAAGCAGGATGTTCCTTATTATGGCGACGCCGCTCGGCCTGGGAGAGTCTGGCAGAAGGGGTGTGTGTGTGTTAGGCGGGCGGGGGGGGGGGGGGGATCTCCTCTGGCGGGCGAGGCGAGGATGCCCCCTGCAGCTCCGAATAGGCACCCACTGGCTGTTCCTCGCCTCTCTCACACACACACAAACGCATTCATACACAGGGTTGGGCGGATTACTTGAAAAAATGAATTCCTTTAATGATTATAGTTAGGTTTACATGAAATAAAGTAATTAGTAACGTAATCCTTTGAATTACTCAAAAGGAGTAATGTAATCCGATTACTTTTAGACCAGACATAGCCGAATTTAAATTTGCAGCGTTTAAAATAGTTGTATTTCATTTAGTAACATTATTTCCAATAGTGTAAGAACATAGAGAACCTATAATTCACATGTTCTAAATGTGTGGGCATACAGGCTACACAAGGTTCCAAAATATTGTCACGGTGGCCTATTCAAACTGGTTGAATGAATAGACACGGCTTCAAAACATTCACACCTGGCCCACTGGTCAATCAAAGAAAAAACTCATGTCCGCAACTCTGGTATGCTCCCATGGTGATGTAATCAGACGCACAAAAAAGACAGCGTTTTGATCCGAAGACATTTCGATCTCTCTGTCTTTGTTGTGCGTCTGATTAAATCACCATAGGAGCAGTCTACCAGAGTTGCCGACATTCCTTTTTCTCTTGACGTTATTCTGTCCTGCACCTGATAAATTGGATATGCATGTTTCTCTTTTCCATTGGTCAATCACAGTCGTCGGTTCTCCATAAAGCTCCTGCCTTGCTTGCTGCTTTGTAGACTATTTAGACCGACTGTGTACGCTGCAACCTGGACTCAGAGGTAGACGTAACATAGTAAACGTAAATTCGGAGTACCCCAATTAGTATGTTATGTTTCGTATGATATGTATTCATTTGTGGATGTGCATCATCCATTTTGTATAAGTTATACATTTACATTTGTATGATGTTACAAATTCCAAATTGTCTGTGATGAGATTCAAACACGCAATATTTTGGTTGGTAGATGTTTGGTTATATATTTTTTGCCATAAGTAACCTGTCTTATGTAAGTATACTAAAGGTAAACATCTATTATTTTGAGTGTCACTTATTTACGTTTACTATGTTACTTATAGTCTGAGACTAGGCTGCACATTCGCTCTCTTCCCCCTGTGCGCCCAGAGTGGGCCTGTCGGACAGAAAATTTGACAATGTGATATGAGAGCACAAAACATTATGTAGGCAAATTATTCTATTGGGGGGGGGGTCTGAATACTCGGGAGCCCTATTTAGCCAGTAAAATATAGCAACAATTGCCTAATTGTCAAACCCAAACTTCATGACAGTTACTGGTTTAGGTTGCACATCAAAATATCTTGAATCATGCATTCTTGCTTGGATTAAACCATTTATTGAATCATACTTAGGCCTACACTTCTTAATAAAGCACACTGAATGACTTTAAAGAATCGTGTGACCTACAATAAGAATCCATCCACCTTTGATGGGCGATCAGCAAGACAATAGAATCGAGAGCCTGTGAGACTTGAGGGTGCACTAAATGATGGCATTGCTGAGAAATTTTCATCAAATGTTCCTCTTGATAGCAGATAAAGTAATCCAAAATATAATCAGCTGTTTTTAAGAATGTAACTAATCTGATTACTATATACCTAATCCCCATTACATGTAATACGTTACTACCCAACCCTGCAAACAAACACACACCTCCCGGTGAAAAAACACAGGGGCCGAGGTAGAGCACATTCCACACTGCAGGGTGCATGGGTGCAACTACAGGTTACCAGGGATGTGTCTGCGTTCAAAACAACTGGGAACTCGGAAATCTCTGACTTCTGAGTGTTCCAAGACAACTTTGAACTAGGAAAAAACTAGCTCCGACTGGGAAAAATCCCTTTGAACGGTCATCCAACTCGGAATTCAAGCCGGGAACTCCTGCCTCTTTCTAAAACTCAGACTTTCCAACCTGAAGATCACTGAAGTCATATTTTACCTATTTTATCCCCCTGAGTTCCCAGTTGTCTTGAAAGTACCATTAGGCCAACCGGAGTCAGAGGGCCTTCACACCAACATATCCGCTGATTCTACAGTAAAAGTAAACTGGGTCGCGTTCAGTAGCCTAGGCTAGAGGCACAGGGAAAAACGTTTTGAAACATTTAACTGAACTTGAAGGTCAGTCAATTTCGATGTGTTTCTATGTTGTTGCCTAGGCTACTCTACTGCTATGACCCTTTCCATTATACTGAGGTGAGGTGACATTAGCCTATTATTATTGGGCATGTGAGTGCATGTTCCCATGAGAAGTACCACTCTCCTGCCATTTTCTCACTTGTCCTTTGTTTTTTCGAGAACAGTTCAGCAGCTGAAGGCAAGGAGAAGAGAATGACTCTGTTGACTAAAGGAGTGTCTTCTGATGTAATGGTTTTTAAATATTTTAAACTGCACAAATGGCATCAAGCTGAATTACACACAATTTACAATGAAATAATATGTTAAAAAGGAGGCATTACAAAACACCATAATTATACAAATATGTCTTTCCTGATTCCCTTACTCTAACAAAAGTTGATAGAAATTCTGGGATTGTTGGTTTATTTGGTGGCTGTATAAAAAAAGCTCTTCCTTTCTTGGAGGACAATACAACTATACTTATTTTATAGGCTTCAAGGCTAGTACTGTTTTATCACTCTGCAGAGAGAAGGCTCTATATGTGTACTCTTAAATGATCAAACTAATCAAAGAATAAATAGAAACCAATCAATCATTTGAAATAATCAATCATCCTAAATGTAGCTAGGTGACAACCACATCAGTCATGGATAAAAAGCTTCCTCGCAGCAGTTATATCAGCTCAAGTAAGAAAAGACAAGTGATGTACTTTGCATCTCCCTCACTCCATTCTTAGGTGTGGTGAGGATTATCAAATCCCATCTCAGCACGGCTCCGTGTGTTACCCAACACAAATCAGAGACAGACAACCAAAAACCACTCGAAAAGACACTTCAAATTTTGACTGTTTTTTTGTTCAGTTTTGTTTCAAAATAAAGACTCACATCATTGTTTAGAGACAATCTACAACAGGAGTTACAAAAAATAGTTGCCCAGGCAATAAACATACACAGGTTTCTGTTATAACTATACACATTATGGTTACAGGTGGTGCTCCTATTCATATACACAAGGCTCGCTGCCCCAAATGTACACCGTGTCGCTGCCGTCTGCCACAGCGGTAATCATGGTTACAGAGGGCAAGACAGGCGACGCCCGGTCTTTTCCCGGGGGACATGGACATATGATATGATACATCACTTTTACAGGACTAATATAGGTCAAAAAAAACAAACACACCACTCTCCTCTTTTCTGTACAACTCATTGTTTCACTTTACCCCCCTGAGAGAGGAGGGGGAGATTGGGCAGATAGAGGGGTTTGAGGTAGGCTCAGCGATGACAGTACACCGTAGAGCTACTTCCTTCTTCGAGACTTAAGTAACAACACCTTTCATATATCATGCCTCAAGATGAGCCAATAGTGGTAGTTTGGCAGATTTGAAATAGGTTGTTGTAGACGTCTGCAAGCAGGAAGTCGCTCCGTTGTGTACGATGTCATATCACGGCGTCTACCTTTAAACTCATGGCCCCTCACCCCCTTCCCTCAGAATTCCTATAAAAAGATCTAAAAAACAAATACAGCTTCATGTTAAAGCAGAAATGACTACTACTAACAGTGTGTCCTGTGGTGGTGGTAACAATCCCCAAACTACACCGCAAACGTTTTGCATGTTCCGTAAGCGTACACCAGAAGGGGGAAACCACTATCAGTTATTTACACTTCAGTCAGACGCCAGGTCTCTCTCTGCGTTTTAAATAGACTTGAAGTGTAAAAAGACTTGTCTCGTTGATTTCAGTGGATTCGTTTCAACTGTGGCTAACAAATGTTTAGTAAATGGATAAGCCACGTTTGCAGTGTAGTTTGGGGGTTGGGGAGGTGGTGTAGTTCAGGCAGTGAGTAGAAGGTCAAACCAGAGGGTGGTGGTGGGAGGGGGCTTTGTACAAGTACTACGCAGTATAGAAAGGGCTTTTCAAAACAAAAATTTGATATTACAATTTACAATATACAACAACTTATATGTCACAACCAAGGAGGTGAGAATATACACTGAAATGCACAATAGTTTTTCTAAGATTTTAGTTTTTTGTGTGAGTTTTTGTTTTTTATATCGTCTGATACCAAAAAGGGTGGTAAATCACTTTTACATTACAAGGGTTTACAAATGTACAATTATACAGTCAGAAATGTGTTCACTACTAGGATACATTATAGATACAGATTCAACATCAAAAACCAGAAAAACTACAAAGTTTTATATATATATTTATATATATATATGCAAAGGTCTACACCAAGTATACACGCTATATATAGAAGCAAGACCGGAAACGAATCTCCCATGCTAAATGATCTGTGTGCTGGTAAGCTCATGGCGTGTGTGTGTAGGGTGCGTGTGTAGCATGTGTGTGTGGTGTGAGCGTGTCTGTTTGTGTATGGTGTGTGTTGTCTGAGTTGGTGACGTCAGACAAATTAAATACGTTTGTTCCATCCCATACTTGCGATAGGACAGTGTGTGCGCCGCAGCAGTAGCAACAAAGTTAAATGATTCTAATTGATTTAAAAGACGAATAAAGGAAAACAAAAAAAAGGGAGAGGAATGGAGGGGTGGGATGCTTGGGTTGGGGGAGGGGCTAAATTAACCAAGGCTTCCTGTTTAGACAGGCCCCTCCCAATGGGCTACCATGGGGGTAAGAGTGAGCGGGAGGGTTGGAGTATTTAAAGAGGGTCCTACATGATGTAATTGGGGGGTAGGATAGTAGTTTACATGATCTCATTAGGAGGGGAATAAAGGGGAGGAGGGGGTATAGGGTTACGGGTGTCGGGAATAATGGGGTATATATGGATAGTAGTTTAAACGATGCCACTAGGCGGGCCACTCCGTTCTTCATGTAGGGTATAGGCCAGGGGTTATGGTACAGAAGACAAGACATTCCAATACAACGTCAGCTGTGCACAGAGAGAGGGTGGTCGGCGTTTATGTTGAATGGCCACCGTTCCTCCAACACCCAGCAGATGATCTACTGCACACGGCTGACGTACATGTTGGTCCGTCTTGTCCTTAAGGGTTAGAGTGTAAGGGTAGTAGTTTACATGATGCCATTGGGAGGGCCACAGAGAGGGCCCAGGTCCACTCCATTCTTCATGTAGTATTTCTCCAGCTTAGCCAGGATGTGTTTGCCATACGTATACTTCCTCAGAGTGGAGATGTGGGGCCGGATCTGATGGGGAGAGAGAAATAAGTACACACACACACAATTGCATAACCATCGATACATATATTTCTAGAGCTTTGAGATAACACGAATGAAAAACCGCTATACAAAATAAATCACACACACACTACTTCTCTCTTTCAAACACACACACACAGGTCCCAACCTTGTGCATTACGATCTTCCTCTGTGTTGGTTCAGCCACGTCAATCATCTTCTGAACCACGTAGTTGGCGTACTGGTCCTTCATCATGGTGTACAAGGCGCTGTGGGGCCCCTCCGTCAGGCTACACACCTCGTCTATCAACACGGCCCGCTCTGCACGGGACGCATGGCTCACACACTTCTCCACCACGTTACTGCAGAGAGAGGCTGGGTTAGCCACGGATTCTGCTTGGCCTTTTGCGTTCTAGGCCAGGTTAACTGTAACTTTGACAACCACAGATACAAAACGGGTTTATAAACAATGTTCCCTCTATGCTACGTACGGGCAAGCAGCTCTCCTGGGACTGTCGCGCAGAATAAATATCAACCCGCGCAGAGAAGCACAAGATTTAACTTCACTCAACTAGTTTTCTCCTTTAGTTAACACTACCTATGTGGGAATTGTGATCGAATCAACTCAAGATCAGCCACTTTCAACGCAACATACCGAAACAAAATTAGGCAAGATATTTTCTTGTAGGCAGAGCGCATTGGAGTAGGATTTTCTGTAATAATGGTTGGGAATAATAATTCATTTTATACAGTGGTTTCTTGTGTCAAACAACATTTTCATTTACGTCCTGGTCTGAAGGACAAGTGGATAAACAGGTTAATGTCAAGCCCTGCATGTTTTTTTCCCAAAAGTCTCATGGAACATAGGCCTACATTGAACACCACACATTGGCTGCTACTGTAGGCTTCATGATAGAACAGCTATTTCCATGTTAAAATGTTATAGGACGCATGTTTTCCATTGTTTTTGATGGTATGCCACTCTGGTAGGCCTACATTATGCTCCAATAGCCACAGTAGTCTACTTAGCCACTGTTATAACTAACTTAAAGCGGTTTGCGCTGAGCAGACCTGAAATTTGGTCAATGACCAAAAAAATTATAAACCAATATGATTGCTTGATGTGCGAGTGTGTACCTGGCAAACTTGTGTTGGCTCAGCCCCAGTACGTTTCCTCTGATCTCAGCTACTATCTTACTCTTGTCCTCCGCTCTGCCGTGTTCTAATACATGCTGGATCACATAGTTACCATACTGGTCCTGGACAGAGAGAGAGATTTACACACAGTTTGGCATTTAGCTACTTGACAAGGCTGAACATTTGTTCAACCAGTTCCAGCCTTAAACACAATACAGAATGTCAGTGTGATGACAATGTCCTGATCTGGACATCAGCAGATGCAAAACAAACATATGAACAATTTTGCAACAAAATGTCTGGTGAAACCGGTGGTGTGTGCGTTTTACCTGCACCAGTTGTTCAGTGTGTTGGTGCAGCTCCTCCAGAATGGGCAGGGTCTGGTCTGGAAGGCAGTGTTCTAGAATACGCTGGATCACTCTACAGCCGTAGGGGTGGGTGGAGAGGGCAAACACCTGCAGAGACACACACACACATTATGCACACACCTAGACCTTAACACACCTGACATAACTGATGGCTCATTCACACACCAGTGAAAGACTGAAGAAAGCCAATTCCCAATGACCTACTTAACTAGACAAACAATCACTAACGTTTACACAACTATCTCCTGAGTGGGAATGGAAACACGCAGGAATGTGGAAATCGGTACAATTGAGAAATCCAAGAGCCCAATCCAATGTGACTAATATACAGACAATCTTTATGTGAGCTGAAAAAACACAATTTATAGTGCATTAGCTCACTCTCCCACAGTCAGCAAAGCACAGGCACAATATTCTCTTTAAAAACACACTCTTTATGGTCATTTTTAACTTTAGCCAGTGGATGGAAGATGGTTGCCTCTGGGTTGCCACTGGGCTGCTGTTGCCATTAACATGGTGACCCACGTGTTCCCTGCAGGCGATGTGTGTGTGTGAGAGAGAGTGTGCGCGTCACCCACCTGTCCCTTGAAGGCGTCTATTATGAAGTGTAGTGCGTGGGGCTGAACACACTCAATACACTTCTGCACCACGTGGTTGCCGTTCTGATCCTTCACACACTTCAATACATGGCCGTCCAGCTCCCGCACCATCTCACTCTGCAACACACACAGGGTTAGAGATAGATGAACACACCAAAGCACACAGTCTATAGTTGTTATTTGCGTGGAGGCTCCTCATACACAGACATGGACGATGTGCACACACACACGGCAGTACAATACGTACTATAACTTGTTGGTCTGAGGGGATGAACTCCAGGGCCTTCTGTATGACTCTACAGCCATACATCTGCAGGGCCAGAGACAGGACATGACCCCTGATCCTCTCTGCTAGAGCCAGCTTTTGGTCCAGACTACCAAACTACACAAAGAGGGAGACCGAGAGGGAGAAGAGACAGAACAGCTAACACAAACACTTCTGGATGATGTACAGTGCCTTCAAAAAAAGTATTCACACCCCTTTAATTTCCCCCATATTGTTGTGTTACAGCCTGAATTTAAAACGGACTAAATTGAGCTGTGTCACTGACCTACACACAATACCCCATAATGTCAAGGTGGAATTATGTTTTCAAAAATGTTTACAAATGAAAAGCTGAAATGTCTTGAGTCAATAAGCATTCAACCTCTTTGTTATGGCAAGCCTAAATTAGTTCAGGAGTAAAAATGTGTTTAACAAGTCCCATAAGTTGCATGGGCTGTGTGCAATAAGTGTTTAACATCCTTTTTTTAAATGACTACCAAACACCTGTACCCCACACACGCAATTATCTGTAAGCAGTGAATTTCAAACACAGATTTAACCACAAAAACCAGCAAGGATTTCCAATGCCTCGTAAAGAAGGGCACCTATTGCTAGACGGGTAAAAATACAAAAAGTAGACATTGAATATCGCTTTTAGCATGGTGAAGTTATTAATTACACTTTGGGTGTATCAATACACCCAAAGATACAGGCGTCCTTCCTAACTCAGTTGCCGGAGAGGAAGGAAACCACTCAGGGATTTTACCATGAGGCAATGGTGACTAAAACAGTTACAGAGTTTAATGGCTGTGATAGGAGAAATCAGACGATGTAACAACATTGTAGTTACTCCACAATACTAACCTAAATGACAGAGTGAAAAAGGAAACCAGTAAAGAATAAAAAATATACCAAAATATGCATCCTGTTTGCAATAACGCACTAGAATAATACTGCAAAAACAATGTGGCAAAGAAATTAACTTTATGTCCTGAATACAAAGCATTACTAAGGGGAAAATCCAACATCACTGAGTACCACTCTTCATATTTTCAAGAATGGTGGCGGCTGCATGTTATGGGTTATGGGTATGCTTGTAAATCGTCAAGGAATATGGTTACAGGACAAAAATAAACAGAATAGAGCTAAGCACAAGCAGAATCCTAGAGGAAAACCTGGTTGAGTCTGCTTTCCAACAGACACCGGGAGACAAATTCACCTTTCAGCAGGACAATAATCTAAAACACAAGGCCAAATATACACTGGAGTTGTTTATCAAGACGACATTGAATGTTCCTGAGTGGCCTAGTTAAAGTTAACTTAAATCAGCTTGAAAATCTATGCAAGACTTGAAAATGGCTGTCTATCAATGGCCAATCTGACAGAGATGGAAGAATTAAAAAAATAATAAAATGGGAAAATATTCTACAATCCAGGTTTACAAAGCTCTTACAGAGACTTACCCAGAAAGACTCACAGCTGTAATCACTGCCAACAGTGATTACTGCTGTGAGTCTTTCTGGGTAAATCTTTAAAATCCTGTTTTCACTTTGTCATTATAGTGTAGAGTCTAGATTAAAAATAAAAAAATAAAAATGTTGAATTCGGGCTGTAACAACAAATGTGTAATAAGTCAAGGGGTATGAATACTTCCTGAAGGCACTGTAGCAGTCAAAACACACAATTTACACACAGAGACAGGCCTGTTAGAAATTAGCCCCCCAAATACACACAACTCAAAGAACTTCTGGATTAGGTACCTGTCAAAAAACACACAATTGCCCACATACACACAGACGGGTCTGATACCAACATAAACGTTCACACAAACCTCAAAGAACTTCTGGATGACGTAGTTTCCAAAGACGTCGACCATGAGTTGATAGGCAGCCTGGAGGATCTCACTAAAGACCAGCTGACGCTCTGCTGAGCTGGCCCTCTCCAACTTCAACTGGATAAACCTGGAGGGGGGAAAATAGTTATTTTCATTATCATCTTTGACTCAACTAGGGATAAAACAGTTACCGGTTTCACGATAAACCACGGTAAAATGCCCAACGATTAGTATTACCGTTTCTAACTTTAATTATCCATTAAATCGTTTGATTACCACAGTTTGAAAAACTCACAGTAAATACTGTCGAGCATCAACCAAAGTTAGCAACAGTCTGACGCAGGCGCAGCATGCAACGTGGGTTTTGTTTTGGGTGAAAACATGGTGGAAGGCAGTGACACTGCTCAGGAGATTTTTCAGCCTTCTAAGAGGACCAAATCTGAAGTGTGGTCGTATTTTGTGTTTTACAAGAGTGCCGAGGGAAACTTAAATCGAAGATGGTCACCCTGTCTGCAGAACATGCAACACTTCAAATCTCTTGAGTGGTCTTCGTGACCACCACCCCCTACTTTATTGCAAATGCAAGGTCAATTAACTTTCAGCTCAATGCATGATGTGGGGACTTCGGAATGGGGAAAAATGGCATGGTTTGTCCATCTAACTTGCTAACAGCTTGTCAATAATGTAAACTGAAGCTTTCAGTGTTACCTACTCTTGTAAAAACACATCTGCTGTTGTATGCGTCGTGTGTCTGCAGACTCTATTCGCCCATTGCACACGATAACTAGTACTTTAGTCACCCAACCAACACATTTTGTTCATTTCAAATCTGTCAGTTGTCGACTTGGTTGTAAAAGTGTTCCAACTGGAGAAACACTATAGACTCCTATACAAGACAATTGTTGGGCTCATTGCAATTACTATCACTGTCTTAAGACTCATTTGTATTTATGTAAATTGTGCATGGGGTCATTGCATATACTCAAATGCAACACAGAAGATGGACTGTGTGTGTGTAATAATAATAATAATTATAAATGTGACAACACCAATAATAATGCATTTGCTATTCCCTATTAGAGTGGGCGTGCAGCAGGCAAACCCAGTGATGCTACTGGTCCCTCATCTACAGTTGTGACAGACACTGAGCAAGCATTTAAAAAAGGCAGGCTGCTTATGCAC
Organism: Salvelinus namaycush; assembly: GCF_016432855.1. Classification (NCBI taxonomy): domain Eukaryota; kingdom Metazoa; phylum Chordata; class Actinopteri; order Salmoniformes; family Salmonidae; genus Salvelinus; species Salvelinus namaycush. The sequence goes on along the minus strand of NC_052333.1, from coordinate 16,157,445 downwards.
CCACATCAAAAAAATGCTCAGACCTCACTCCAGCCCTTTCATATTACATTGCATGATGCCATTTCAAACTGTTGAGAGGCCTGGCTTTCTGAGGCTGATAAAGGTGCCGTGCTGCTAATTTAATTTGTTGTTTGTTTATTGGATTGCTTACTTAAGGTTGTGTTCATTAAAACCTGCACTAGGGAAACTTTTACCTCTCATGGCCACAGTGCCATTTTTAATGTTATTATTTTAATGGTTTATGCAAACAAAAAGTGCATAGTGCTGCTAATTTTATTTGTTGTTTGTTGGTTTTCAATATAAAACTTGGTGAAATGATTTCAGTGTATCAGTACTTTTTGAACATTTCCAGCACATTTTAAAACACCCCGATAATACTGATAACCTAGATAACTGATAATACAGATAACCGCGATAATACTGATAATACAGATAACCGCGATAATACGGATAATACAGATAACCCCAATAATACCGATAACCTAGATAATACGGATAACCGCGCTAAAACTGATAATACAGATAACCCCAATAATACCGATAACCTAGATAATACTGATAACCCCAATAATACCGATAACCTAGATAATACTGATAATACAGATAACCGCGATACTGATAACCGCGATAATACTGATAATACAGATAACCGCGATAATACTGATAACCTAGATAACTGATAATACAGATAACCGCGATAATACTGATAATACAGATAACCGCGATAATACTGATAATACAGATAACCGCGATAATACGGATAATACAGATAACCTAGATAATACGGATAACCGCGCTAAAACTGATAATACAGATAACCCCAATAATACCGATAACCTAGATAATACTGATAACCCCAATAATACCGATAACCTAGATAATACTGATAACCCCAATAATACCGATAACCTAGATAATACTGATAACCCCAATAATACCGATAACCTAGATAACCTAGATAATACAGATAACCGCGATAATACTGATAATACAGATAACCGCGATAATACAGATAACCGTAATAGTGATAACCGCAATAATACTGATACTTTTGGTCACTATAAATCGCGATATTACATTTTCATACCGTTTCATCTCTAGATTCAACATGTTCCTATATTTCTGCATTGGCAATGTAAGCTCCAAAACTTTCCATACCAGTAAAGTGTATTGAATTGCATTGAGGGGGTTGAGAAATAAGGAGAGCGGGAGGAAAGAGAGACAGGAGATAGGGATGAGGAGAGAGATGAAAGACATGAGAGAGAGGGATTGACATCATGGTTTTTAAATAGAACATTCCAGTTGTAAAAGTCATGTAGGTAGGCCCAGCATCCAAGCAGACAACATCTGGAGTCCATCATTGAGGATGAGACAGTAGGTCTATATTTTGGTACTGGACAGGAGTGATGAGAGATTATTTGTGTGGTCTACGTCTCTACCTGCTGCCGTGCTGGTCCTGGCTGAACTCGATGTGTGTGTCTCTACCTGCTGCCGTGCTGGTCCTGGCTGAACTCGATGTGTGTGTCTCTACCTGCTGCCGTGCTGGTCCTGGCTGAACTCCATGTGTGTGTCTCTACCTGCTGCCGTGCTGGTCCTGGCTGAACTCCATGTGTGTGTCTCTACCTGCTGCCGTGCTGGTCCTGGCTGAACTCCATGTGTGTGTCTCTACCTGCTGCCGTGCTGGTCCTGGCTGAACTCCATGTGTGTGTCTCTACCTGCTGCCGTGCTGGTCCTGGCTGAACTCCATGTGTGTGTCTCTACCTGCTGCCGTGCTGGTCCTGGCTGAACTCCATGTGTGTGTCTCTACCTGCTGCCGTGCTGGTCCTGGCTGAACTCCATGTGTGTGTCTCTACCTGCTGCCGTGCTGGTCCTGGCTGAACTCCATGTGTGTGTCTCTACCTGCTGCCGTGCTGGTCCTGGCTGAACTCCATGTGTGTGTCTCTACCTGCTGCCGTGCTGGTCCTGGCTGAACTCGATGTGTGTTCTCTACCTGCTGCCGTGCTGGTCCTGGCTGAACTCGATGTGTGTGTCTCTACCTGCTGCCGTGCTGGTCCTGGCTGAACTCGATGTGTGTGTCTCTACCTGCTGCCGTGCTGGTCCTGGCTGAACTCGATGTGTGTTCTCTACCTGCTGCCGTGCTGGTCCTGGCTGAACTCGATGTGTGTGTCTCTACCTGCTGCCGTGCTGGTCCTGGCTGAACTCAATGTGTGTTCTCTACCTGCTGCCGTGCTGGTCCTGGCTGAACTCCATGATGTGCCCAGCAATCTCTCTCAGCTGCAGGTTGGGGTAGCGGTTGTTCCGGAAGTCTTCCAGGAGCCGGCTCCGCCCTGACGGCATCACATCCGACATTCCGTAGCGTAGCCGTGACGACGGGAAGAGCTGGCTGCTGGGAGAGAAGAGGGAGGAGCCAGAACTGGCACTGCGATATTTCGCCTCCGCCCCCGGAGCAGCAGAAATGAAACGACCACTGCCATTGGTCAGCCCTCCTGGGGGGAGGGTTCAGAGAGTAGTGATGGTTAGTACTGATTGGATAACATAATAATAACAATGATAGAATGTTATAATACACTAACCCCAAAAATACAATGCAAGTTGTCAGCATGTTAATAGACTTCATCACTCACCCAGGTTGAGGTTGGATGAGGAGCTGTGATTGGACAGAGATGGGGGTGGGGTTAGGGAGTGGG